>NC_090383.1:19967252-20053540 GCF_036365525.1 Heterodontus francisci | reverse complement strand
TGCAGTAACTCCAGTTTTCAGGACTTGCAATTTTATAGCACCTTTTCAGGACGTCCCAAAGCACCCAACCAATTAAGTACAACAGTCACTACACTTCAAAAGTCATGTAGGAAATGCAGCAGCTGAAATGCACACCGCAAGATCCCACAAACAACTATACAATAATGACCAGATAGTCTATTTTAATGACCTTGGTTGAGGGATAAATATCAAATACAAAATAGTGCAATTTTTTTTGCTCTTTAAATAGTTCAGGAAACGGACAATTGCATCCCTAACTCGCTAAAATAGCGTCCGGCTGATAAGCCACTTGTTTCCCCCATTTTCTATCCTCTCACCACTGCCTAGAGACACCCTTTCCACCTATACTTAGATTGTCAAATCTTGACCACTGTTTTCCTATCTTAGATGTACACAATTACCGCAGTAGGAAAGGTCACCATGTTCGTAATAAATAACCACGTTCACCAGCTTTAGCCTGCTCCGTGAGTTGAAGTAGAATATAGAATCAAGAAGAGCATGTTGGAATGCTTTGACGTTACAGGTGCTATGTAAATTTGCTGTTGAGGCCATTTGGTCCCTCAAGCCTGTCCTACCATTCCATTCGATCATAGCTGATCTGTACTTCAACACCATTACCTGCCTTTAGCCCATGTCCCTTTTAATGCAGTTACCCAACAAAAAATATAGCAATCTCAGTCTTGGAGCTTTTAATTGATTCCCAGCATCCACAACCTTTTGTGAAGGAGGATTTCCACACTCGTGTGGAGAAGTGTTCAATGGACTGCCTAGTTCTAACTTCAGGATAATGGTACAAATATTTATTTTTGGTAACTGTGTAACTGCATATTTTAATTTTTATCTTTCAAAACTTTGATCTAACATAGTCACGCCAGCTCCCCACCTTGAAGAGGAAAGCTGTACTTAAAAAGTGAGCAAGCCCCAAGGATTTGCAGCTGTCACAGATAAAACAGTAGTTGGAAGTCACTCTAGTAAAACAGAAGTGAATCACCTTGTCTTGTGATCATTGGATTTCTGCAGTTTGAAGTGAATACAGGAAAAGCTCTTGGTTCCCTCCAATGATTTTCGATTTCCTCTTGGTGTTGAGCATCGGCAACCAGCCTCCACCCATTGTATTCTCAATGGCCACTGAGAGTTGTATAAATGTAGGTCTCGTTTCCTCTCCTGCAGTGAAGTAACTTTACTCCACTAAGAACAAGATCTTTCTGTCTACAGTCACAAATTAAACCACAAATGTCCCTGGTTTGTACTGATTTTAGATGATGTACATTTAGGTCTCTATGGTTGTCATGATTGTGATCCTAGTCTCAAAAATCGACCAGAATTCCTGGTCCTAATCTGTCTGAAATTTGCAGTTGGACTGTTCAGGGATGTTGTCAGGAAGCATGTCTTGACACAAAGGGTTCTGGAACTCTTGAACTCTTTCCTTTAAAATGCTATTGAGGCTAGGTCGACTGAAAATGTCAAAACTGTCATGCAGACCCCCACCTGCCAAGAATGAGGCATATTAATTTTGTCATATGAGCATTGATTTTAAACTCTTGTTGGAGTGAAGAAATGACTTGTTTGAAGATTCACCAGACACTGGGCTGGAAGGACATTTGCATACTAAGTCGCTGCTTGTGGAGACACAGGGCTATTCCTGCTCCAATTAACCCAAATGGATTTGATCAGACATTGAAGGTGTAAGGAAGTACATTCCAGGCCCTGCTAAGATTGATACAATCCATAGAGGCTAGGACTGGTTAAACCAGTCAGGCACATGACTAACTGCTGGTCCAGTTTTTTTTTGAACTAGCCACAGGGCAGTTCGAATTCAGAAGGCAGGTGTGCTACTGAAGCTGAAACGAGCAAGTTCTCACCACGAGCTACCAGACCCATGGAAGACACGTACCCCTCGAGAGAAAAGACTCCTACAATCGGAACAAGTTGAAGCGTGAACTGGGCCCCAACGAATTGCAAGACTTACTGGCAACCAAAGACACCGTTGAAACGTAAAGGACTAACTACCAGATATTGCCTCAAACCATTTCCCCTTTTATTTCTTCTACTTTCTCTGTCTCTCTCTGCAGGTGTGTTTTATCGCTTACGCATGGTAGCATCGCATATTCATAGTCATTGACTGGATTAGAGTTTAAGATTAAGAAACTTGCACCTTGTTTAAATCAAAGGAAACCTGTCTGTTTTTTTTTGCCTTTCATAATTGGAGCAGTGAACAAGGATTCACTAAAGGGGAGCTTAAAAACAGTGTTTTGAAATTAAACCCTGTTGCGGTTAAACGAGGCAAAGGCTGAGAGGGAACCCCTAGACCCCTCCTACCTGGTCGTAACAAATGAGCTTCGTAGATTTTTGTTCGGTAAGGGTATTAAGGGATATGGAGTTAAAATGCACATCAACCAATGATCATCTTTAATGGCAGGACAGGCTTGAGGTGTTGAATGGTGTGCTCCAAATTCTTATGTCACCCTTCCTCTCTCAGTAAAATAGCCTGCCATTTGAGTCTTGCTTAGGCTGGCACAGGAAAAATGACTGCATGGTGCAGGAGGTTGCTTACATGAAGCTGTGCCCTGTTTAGAGAGAGAAATGAAATGGTTGGATTTATTTAGAGCTCTAAATGCTCACTTTGTTTCTTCAGTTGCTTCATTGCTAGACTCTGGTTTGTTCTGTTTTAAAACTGGCATAATTCATGTTCTCGCCACTTCCACCCCCCACCCCCCACACACCCTCTGGCCTTGGTCAGTGTAAACTTTATTAAGATACTTAAATTTAGCAGAGGCGAAGGAAAGTGATAGTGTGTTGGGGAGGAGCAGGGAATTAAACCAATTGATATGAAGCATCCCCCTTGGGGGCCTGTGAGAAAATGGGACACCTTTTGTAGAGAAAGGAGGCCCTAGTTTGATGCTACTAGTCAGTTGGGAAATTCAATGCTGCAGTTTTCATTTTACGGATGTGAGCTTTGCTGGCAAAGCTGACGTTTATTGGCCATCCCTGTGTAGAACTGAATGGCTTGCTAGGCCATTTCAGAGGCAGATTGTGTTCACATTGGTGCAGGACTTGGGTCTGCTAACTCTTGTTGGACAGTATTCTGGGAGACTTCAAAACATAACCGCCAGTCGGCCTATCCCATGCTCTCGCCATCAGTCAATTATAACTACAATATCTGCAATCTGTGCTCCAGAAATTGCTCTATCCGCTGTGCAGTGTTTAGCAGACTGTGCACATGCAGGGCCCCAGTGCATCCTGGGCCAGAGCAAAACAAGAGTAGAAAATGCCCTAATCATTTTTCTCCTGAATTCCCTACTGAATTTATTGGTGACGATCTTCTCTTTATGGCTGCTAGTTTTGGACACCCCTGCAAGTGGAAGCATCTTCCCGCTGTTTACTCTGTTAAACAGTGATCATTTTAAAGACCTCTGTCAGGTCACCTTTCAACTTTCTCTTTTTTTTCTAGCGAAGAGAACCCCAACCTATTCAGTCTTTCCCAATAGGTGTACCCTCCCAGTTCTGCTATTTGTAAATTTTTTTATCATGTCGAGATGGTACATTAAAATTAAGCCCTGGTTATTCCCTACTGATCCATATTCCATAATTGTAAATATTTTCATAGTGAGAAGTCATTGACTTATCTTCAATTGTATTTTGAAAACTGACTGAAATGTTGGCAGATAGGAAATGGGGCTGGGGAGGAGGAAGGTGTAAAAAAGGTTTTATTTTTAGCGGTTCTCAATTTTTTAAAAAAACATTCCATCTATCTAGGTCAGTATAAGAAATGAAAATGTTTCAACCAATGCAATTCGTTCCCAGTTCCTGTTGTGCTGTCCACACTTGGCCACTTAAGACCCTGGAGAGAGGGGAGCTGACAGAACAGGAGCACCTGAAAGTCAGTGGAAAATATTTTGGGTGGCTGCAAATACTGTAAACTTTTTAAAAGGGAACCATTTTGGGAAAATATTTCCCATTCTTTCACAGTCCGCTACCTCCTCCCAATGCCCCCCGCAGCTGCCTTCTCCCACCACTCCTGTCGGTGCTCTGCCCTTGTCCCTACCCCCCCAGCTTTAAGCTGCTCCAGCCTGGAATTTGTGATAGAAAGTCAACACGGCGCACAAACCCAAACAGACTTTATTCAGGGTCAAGCACGTGAGAAACTTTGTCTCCAGTTTTAATCCAATCTTTACTTGATCACATTGCTCCCTAATTTCATTCCACCTTTGGATTTTTCTTGCCTAGTTGATCAGTGCTAGTTAGCACTTGAACCTCTTTAATACTCCTCCTATCCCTATCCATCCTCTCATGTGCCTCCTGCTCCACTTAGCTGTCCTTTCAGGTAACTCCCCTCCCCCACTCATTCTCTGTCTTCCCATTCCTGGATACCTCTTTGCACTTTGTGTGCTCGCCTCTCGTCCTTCCCCTCCTAGTACCTCCAACTACCAGTCAGCCTTCACTTATAGTTTCATTTGACAATTTTAATGTGTTTCTGCAATTTTAGCTATAATTCCACAAGTTTGTGAAGGGTTAGCAGTTTAATTTGTGAAGTGTGTGGAATGCATAACGAGTAACAGCTGGTGTGAAGCTAAGTTCTTAATCGTGAGACAGAGAAACGGATGTAGAATGATTTCAGGATATATTTGCATAAATCTCATGTGCATTCTATAAATTAGTGTTTAATGTATTCAATGAGTCTTGTGGTCAGAAGATAACTATAGAAATTTATAACAGCGGAACCTTGTGTTTCCATGACTGGGAGCTAGGAATCATAGCTACCATCACCTTTATCCATACCCCTTCTTGAGTTTTGTTCTTGCCTTTCCTTTCTGCTTTGCAGTAAGTCAGAGGTGCAGCGTTTGAAGCTGCTCCCAGATGATCTGTGATTGGAGACTGGAACTCTGGCTCTGATTTCTGGGTTGATATCCAGGGGGCCAGTGAACATGGTTATGGGTGGCCCCCACCCAGACTTCTGGGAGCCCATAAATCTAACCATCCTGATCAGCAGGGATAAAGATAATACAGCAATGGATAGAGCATTCATGTCACGGCCTGTGAATCCTTCTGTTGCTTCATGCTTTTCTCAAGGGAGCAGCATGAAGACACAAAAACAACCACCTCTATCTTTTTTCCACCCCCCACCCCCTCTAGTACAGCTGCACACCTGGCAAGCTTACAGATTCCAAGCTAGACTTAGCCACTGCAGGGTTAGATAGCATGGTCCTAGCTAACCTGCTCCAATTGTCTCTGCATCATGACTTCATTTCGTTGCTTATCCTTCCCTTTTTTATATCCCCCTTTTCCTCCTCCTTTCCACCGTCCAAGTTTGAAGTATTGTGGGCATAGTGTTGGTGAGTTGGCCCAGTTTGAAGTAACTGGAAAATTGTCACCTCTTTTGTACAACTGTACAATTTTTATGCCATCCGCTTAAAAGAAAGTAAAGAAAGATTTGTATTTCTCTAGCCCCTTTCATAACCTCGTGGACATCCCAGGAAAAGTGCTTCACAGGCACTGAAATACATTGAAGTGTCGTCACTGTTGTGAATGTGGGAAACGGGGCAGACAATTTCTACTTAGAAAGCTCTCACATGCAACAATGAGATAAATGATCAAATTAACTGATGTTGGTTGAGCCATTGAATGTTGGTCAGAAACACCAGGGCAAAATTCCCTGCTCTTCCAAGGTTTAAGGGTTGTGGGCAAGTGATGTCGGGGGATATTGAGAAGAACTTGTTTACGCAGCAAGCAGTAATGACTTGGAACTCCCCGCTTATGAGGGCGGTGGAGGTAGAGATGATTGATTTTCAAAAAGAATTTACATGATTACGTGAAGGAAATGAACTTGAAGGGCTACAGGGATAGAGCGGGGGGAATGGGACTGACTGGATTGTTATACAGAGAGCCAGCATGGATTCGATGGGCTGAATGGCTGCCTTCTGTGCCCATAAATGACTTTGACTCTGACTCTACTGTCGGGTGATCTTTTACAGCCATCTGAGGGGACAGTAGGGGCCTCAGTTTATTTTCCCATCTGAAAGATACCACCTCCAACAGTGCAACACTTCCTCAGTACTGTAATGGAGTGTCAGCCTGGATTTTGTACCTGAGTATGTGTAAGTGGATTTGGAACTGCTGCTATCTTCTGACGGGCAAGAGTAATGCCAACTGAGCGAGCAGCTAATGAATGAATCTGCAAGGGTTGTACGTCAAGTGATAAAATTTCTATGCATAGTAGCTTTATCTTTTTAAATTAGTGTCTGTGGAAAGTGGTGCAGATGGCAATGAGAGAGAGAGATCGTTAGATGTTAGGGGCTCTCTTAAATGCTCTTGCAGTGAATGTGTCCTGAATAGGAAATGCAGCCTGCAGTGCTGGCAACTGCCACCTTGTGTTGTTAGCAAAAACTGGAGCCTCCTGCCTAAATTTTAAATGTGGCTGATGCCCCTCGGCTGATCGTTTTCTGACAGTGGCAATAGTTAACTGCGGGGTGAGGACTGCATTGAGCACTGCCGCACATCGTGACATGCGCCTTTTCAGCATAGATCCAGGTGAAGAAAAACTCTCCGGCTTCGGCTATTGGGAGTCACTGCACTGGATGAGGAGACTCCATGAAGGGGTTTTTGCTTTTTTGAGCGAAATCTGAAGATGCACTATTGAATTGGAATCTCAAAGCAACATTATACTTTACATCTTGAAGTCTAAGGAATACAGACTTAAACCATTGCAGGGAGGCCAGTCTACAGGGTAAGTGGTCGTACATGTGTGTGTCTGTATTGCGCTTTTTAAAATTAATCTCTTTTGAGTGAATGAACGTGATCTCTAATTTGATTCCTTTTTAAAGGTTGCAGTGTGCTGGCAAGTACCGGTAGCTGCCCTGGGCTTGCACCCACCCTGAATAATTGCCCCTTTTATTTTGGATTTATTATCCAGCCGATGGACGGCTTGTTGCATGGCTGATCGATTTTAAGAGGTATGATGCAAAGGGCTGGATTTTAGAAAGCATTTTTTTGCGTGTGTGGCATCCGTGGTTGAAGGCGCAGTTTTAATCTTGTTTAATACGCAAACTGTATGAGCAGTCAGACAATCAAGAATCCATATTGAGTCGCTTTCCTTGAAAATGTGAATATACTAGCAGAGCTGCAAAACATTTGTCGGTCAAATTCGTGTCTGTATTGCAACAGTACTTTTAAATTCAGGATTTCTAGTTATTTCAAACCAAAGATTTGCACAGAATCAAAACTGCTCATTCTGGAAAAAGCTGCGTTAAAGTTGTCCATGTGTAAAAACAGGCCTAGGAATATAAGTACAAATTTTTGTCAAGAATCTGACCTTGTGACTTGTTTATAGTCATAGATAATGAAAGTCTAATTGGGAACTGTTTTCTCCTGAGTTGAAAAGGCAGGTTTACATTTGATGGGCTCAATATAATTCGAGGATTAAACACTTTTTTTCTTGAAATCTGCCTGTTATAATTTCAACATGTCATTGAAGAAAACAACTTCCTACCAATATTGCTCCAAGACAGTCTCTGTTTAGCATTCAAGTTTCGTAGCATATTATAAACTGCACCTTCCTTGAGTCTAATTTTGTACAGTGCCATGCCCATGGGAGTTGCTGTGTAGAGACTCTGGAGGGTATAGACTTTCAGTTATCATTTTCTTCATCTATAGAATCAACACTAATTTTAATTCACCAGACAGCTTTTTAAAAACTTCATTCAAATCTAGTGAATCTTTATTTTTAACACAAATAGCTTTCAAATAATTTGTATTAAATAATTGTTCTTGCCATTTTGCCACACCTTAACCAATTCCATCATCTCATCCCCCTCGCATCCCTCATGGAAATTATCTCCAGCCAGAGTAACTTTGGACTCCCCTTCTTACTTCCTGTTATTGTTCCAACCAACTGTTAGTAACCGCATGGTGCGTCGCGCGCTCCAGTCCTCCGTGTACTCGGTGTGCCAGGCTCCATCTACACTAAATCAACCCACCAACAAATGTGCCCCCTTAAATTGACCAATCAAAACAGTCCTGACAGACACAAGATGGTATTCTTTTTTCATTATATTGGAGAGATTAACTGTCGGAGTTCCATTCACATTGTCCAAGGAAGAGCACAGATTACAAGATGTTGACTCGCTGCAGAAGGCACAGCCTTGTATTGGGAGGAAAAGGAGTCTGGGTGAGAGGTTCAGCCAGGTACCCCTAACTTGCAGACTGGAGGGTTACTGGGCAGGATAGGAGCAGGACGTTACCAATGTTTAAGCACACTGTTCCCCTTCCACCTCTTTTCCTCACCCCTCCCCCCCCCCGGTGGGAATAACCTCCACCAATCATCTTTGGCCTCCTTGTCTCGAGAGACGATGGGTAAGTGCATGGAGGTGGTCAGTGGTTGTGAAGCAGTGCCTGGAACCTCAACCAATAATGAATAAACTTTGCCATATACAAGGATAAAACTGACCCTGCATTTTAATTCTGGTAATTGGGAACTAATGTTTAAAGTTGAAATGGAAGTAAATTTAACTGCTCAAAACTTACCATTACTAGTATAACCCAAAATATATTTTTCTAAATCTTCTGATTCAAGATCAGTGATTAATTAGCTGATCTGTTAGGACAGTAGACTGGCAACAGGGTGCTTCATTCTGGACTGGCTTGTGACCCCCCCCCTGCTGCAAGTGCATCGGAGTAGATGCAGACAAGATTAAAAGAGAAAAGACTTGCATTTCAATAGTGACTTTCACAACTTTAACCTTCTTTACAGCCAATAAAGTGCTTTTGCTCATTTTCCAGGTTTTGGTTGGGGTATGTGTGGGGGCCAGCTGGACACTAGTTGGTTACATGGCTGAGTGAGTACCCACTATATTAGCAAGCTGGGCCCAACTGTCTTGTATTCGTCAGGGTGTGACATCGCAATGTCCTAATGCAGGCTTACAACCTCATGCACACCATTGACAATACCAACATTGTGTGCTGCTTCTACATTTTAAAATTCTGATCCTCCTGTTCAAATGTGTGGCCCCTATCCTCCCTATTTCTGTAACTTCCTCCAACCCTACAATTCTCATCTCTGCCTTTCGCCAATTGTGGCCTCTTCATTCCTGATTTCCATTGCCCCATGATTGGCAGCCATGCCTTCAGTCATCTAGGCTCTAAGCTTGAATTTTCCTCCCTAAACTCCTGCCTCCCTTCCTTTTTAAGATCCTCCTTTTTGGTTCGGTGCTAATTTTTGTCTGATTTACGCTTCTGTGAAGCGCCTTGGGATGTTTTAGAATTTGTTCTGTTGCTTTTGGTTTTTGAGAAGGAGAAATCCCAGCATTCATGGTAGCAAAAGATCTATTAAAATACAGGACCCTACTGTATTGATGGAGGGCTTTCACATCTGCAGTGGATGCTGGGATAGCTCCACTTCCATAACTGCAGGGTAATGCTGCCATTTCTCCATTTCCCTTTTTCCTCCCTGACTCTGGGATTTGCAATAAAAATAAGATTGTTACTGTTGGCCTGTGTGATTAACGTTGCTAATAGAGCTGTCAGTCTCTGTTTGGCATTGGGAAGTCAGTCAGTATTAAATGCCTGACAGGCACCCAGGATTATCTATTAACCTCTCTGCTCGGTTCTGAGGAAAGTGTAGGCCATTGGCACCTTGGCAACAATGCATTGTTAAATACCATAAATATATTTATTTGCTACTTCCCAACTGTAGGTTTTACATAGGATCAGGATTTTTTTTCTTTACCCATATTGTGAATTGTACCAATAAAGGATGTAAATATCAATGCGTTTTTAAATGTGACATTTGTTTGCAAAATGTTAGTTTGGGTCAATATGGCTGCAGAGGGGATGTGTATATATGTGCATGCTCCCTTGAGAGCTCTTCAGGTTACTTACACAAATTGAAGTGGGATCACAAAAAGCAGTACAGGTGCAGTGCAACAATGTAAGACAGGAATCAAATTAGACAATTACAAATACTATCTCCCACTCCCAAAAATTAAAGGAAAATGTTCAGGTGGGGCAGACATGCAGACCCCTCCCCTCCATGTCCCCTACCCACATGATGCAGAAAGACCGAGCCCCTGCTCTCCAGTCTAGCAGGGAAAACAGAACTTGAAATCATCACTTCCTCCACCCACCCCCCCCCCCCCCCCCCCCCCCACAGTCCCCCTCTCAAAAACACAAGTCTTAAAAATAACATGGCTAATGGACAACTGTTAGTTTAAGAGAAAAAACGTCAACACAATGCCATCCTTTCTGACTGAACGATAAATCAGGAGGCTCCCCTCCTCTCTTTCACTGCTCCCTCAGTAATTGCGGAGCTGAAAGTGTTTGCTCTTTTTTGTGCGCACAGAGCTGCAGTGAATCCGAGCAACTCCACAGTGTGACCCTCCATGTCATCCTAAACAGCATCAGACTGCTGTAGCAGTGCTGGCCCGTTCCTGTTGCCATGGCAACAGCTACATCACAAGTTAAAGCCAGCCTGATGCCCTGCTTTTGTGTCCTGCAGTCTACTGAACAAAGCCCCCAGATCAAATGGTGTTTTTTCGGTTTGGGAACAGATCAGCGCAAGCTGCTTATTGGCTGAGAAGGTTGATTGAAAGCACCATGTGGAATAAGTGAGAGGAAGAAACTCTCCAGTTAACTGATGGCCATTGTTGATTAAGATTTTATTTGTTTTTAAAAGTTACAATGTATGTTTTGAAGATCAGTGAGAGCAAGGTTTCTGCAGAGACTGGAGGCTGAGGAGTGAGTATGCCAGCTTAGTAACTGTGCCGAGCTGTACTTGCTGAAGTGATACCAAACATCGAGGCCTCCCTGTGATAGACTCAGCTGAGAAGCTCAATAGTGAATGCATCTTATTGTTTTGCCTTTGCAGTACTTCTGTGGTTGAGTATGCCTCAACAGACTGAATCATAGAATTGTCCATCTCAGAAGGAGCCCATCCGTGCCCATTCCAGCTCTTCGAAAGAGCTATCCAATTAGTCCTACTCTGAGCTCTTTTCTCAGCCCTTTTAAAGTATTTATCCAATCTCCCTCTGTTTTTATTTTTTGGAAGTTACTATTGAATCTGTTTCAATCACTCTTCTGGTAGTATATTCCCATATTTCCAATCCGGAATCGTTCCCAAAACTTTTAGCTTCCTAATAATGACTTATTACAGCAAGGGGGAGGGGGAAAATGCCTATTGATCTCCCAAACCAATTCACAATGCTTCTGCAATCCTTGCTACAGGTGATTTTTTTTAAAAACTGACCCCAGGGAGGCTTTCTCGCGGAGTGCCCTGTCAGGAATAGGCTAGGAGTGAGAATGAGGGGTCCCCTGATCAGCTGGATGCAGTATGGGATAGGGCAGGAGAGAGTGATGGGGTACTCTGATCAGTTGGCACAGGTTGAAAAGCCGAGCACTGACCTCTCAATTGGAGGGAAAGCGTAGAGCTGAAAGCGAGAGCCCATGTGCAGGGGTATGTGATCCAGTCTCCGATGTATCACCAGGGCTGTGCTTGGCATACTGAGGAAAATCTCCTTGTGTGATTTTTTTTTTTCTCTTGAAGCTTGTGGTTTAGTTTTGCAACGTGGGAGCTGTAGCAGGCCGTTCAGCTCCTTGAGTTTTCTGCTTCTGGTCCTTCTCTTTGGTTTCTCCATTGAAGACCACCTTTGCTATAGTTTGCATAATTAAGAAATCTATTAGTTATTATTGAGTCTCTTGCTGGTGGCATGCTAGCACTGAGAGCTCTTTGTTTTTTAAAAGCATACTGTTGTCATGCAGGTCCCCACCTGCCAAGAATGAGGCGCATTAATTTTGCCACATGGACATTAAATCTCGTTGCTGGGCAGAAAAGAAGGCCTATTACAAGGAATTGCCAGACCCCTAGCAAGAAAGACATTTTTGCATACTAGCTGACGATGTTGGAACAAAGGAACCAGTCCCTGCTCCTATTACACAGAATGGACATGGTCGGACCAGTTTAGTCATATGACTAACTGCCTGTTGCAGAGTTTTGAACTGAGTTTTAAATTGGAGAAAGTGTGTTTGAAGACAAAGCTCCTGGATTGAGAACGTCTCTCTCCTGTCTGCTCTCATCTCTTTCTCACCAGCTTTGGAATCCATTGAAGACACATGAACCCCAAGAGAGAAAAGTCTCCTACAGTAAACAAGATTTAAGAAGAATACTGGGCCCCAACGGAAAGCGAGAACTACCTACAAAAGAACTCTACAGTGAGCTCAAAGCACAGTAATGAGAAACTCTTCAGATATTGCCTCAAGCCCCTCCACTTTATTTTTCCTTTTTCTGTCCGTACCTGCATGTGTGTATTGTGTATGCATGCTAGCATGGACGCGTCATGTATCCGTAGGCGTTAACCGAATTAAAGTTTTAATAAATTTCACCTTTCTTTAAACCTAAGAAAGCCTGTTTGTAGTGATTTACCTTTTTTATAATTGGAAAGCAGTGAACAAGGATTCGCCGGGGGGGGGGGGGGGGAGGGGTGCTAAAAACAGTGTGTTTAAAAAAAAATAAATAAAACCCTGTTACAGTAAGACCAGATGAAGGCTGAGGGACCCCTAGACACCTTTCTCACCTGGTCATAACGCTATGTTCACAATAAAAATGTTTTTGAAAAATGAATGCCTGAGTGTTTGAAAGACAAGTTCCCTGACGCTCTGATATAAAGGAGTATACACTTCATTTAAAAACTGACAACTGTAGTGTTGGCATTGACTCACTCAGTACTCTTTTTTTTTTTTTTCCCTCGGGGTCAGATAGTTGTGAGTTCAAATGGCACTCCAGATGGTTTCGTGTAAAATCTAGGCCAACACTCCAGTGTAGTACTGAGGGAATACTGCACTGTTGGGGCTACCATCTTTTGGATGAGATGTAAAACCAAGGACCCACCCACCTTCTTGGGTGGACATAAAGGATCCCATTGCACTTTGTAAAGCAGGGGAATTCCCCCTGGTGTCCTGACTAGTATTTATCCCACAACCAATGTCATGACAACAGATTATCTGGTCGTTATCACATTGTGGGACCTTGCTGTGCACAAATTGGCTGCCACATTTCCCTACATTATAACAATGACTTGGGACATCCTGAGGTCATGCAAGGTGTTCTATAAATGCAAGTTCTTAAAGATACGAATGCAAGTAGAGCCTAGCAAGGGTGGGAGAACCTTAGCTTGGGTTCTGAGTGTTGCCTGTATTCTCGAGCAAAAAACCTGAAAATGATAAACTTTATAGATCACCTTGAGGGTGAAATGAAAGGTCCTTTTCTGCAACTCATGTAAGCAATAGCAACAAATTCTTCTATCAATTTCATCTAGGTGAAATTATCATCCAACAGAAAATATCTCTGCCGGCTTTTGAGGTCAGTCTCCTACCTGGTTACTGCTGTGCCCTGTATTCAGCTGGGACTGCACTGCAGTATTTTGGTGTCTGCATTGCGGGACGATTCAGAGCTCCGCCACACAGTGGCTGCAAGATATTGACGAGGAGTTTGAGTCGTAAGACTGCTAATGTAGCCGTTTTCTGCTTTAAAAATAAGTCCCGTAAATTTTTTTATCTTCCTGATTAAATGTGAGCAGTTTATAGGATAGCTATTCACTGGATTTGGCAAATACTTTGCTATCAATTGAGGGGGGCACTGAGGAATGTCATGTGCATATTCTTGATGTTTCATGGGCACCAATAATGGGGGTTTCAGGGCTTTTGGTGTCGAAAGCTGTTTGTCTCTTGCATGTGTGTATATGCCTGTCTCTCATCCCTGACATGATGTGTAGATACTGTTGGGTAGACATCATTGGCTGTAAGCCATGACCTAGCTGAGTTCAGGCATACTGCAGGTAATCTGGGTCCAATGCTCTAGTCGGAGGTTGGAATGCCTACTTCTCAGAGGTTGACTCATGCCCTATATTTGTGCAGTAACAGGACTCTGCAATGTAACAGTGAATCTCCGGGCCCTACACTGGTGCATTCCTTCAATTGCAACAAAAGTTAATGCTGGGTGATGTGAAGTTGTTGATTTTATTGTACGCTGCTTTATTCCACAGTAGGTGAAAGATGCAGAGCAGTGGGATTTAAAAGTGACTCAATACAATTGGTATAATTTCTGTCAATAAACTGATACAAAAACTCAGGAATGCACATAGGTTGTTTTAACTTGATTTACAAGCCTGCTCTCTACCCTGTCCTGGTTCCCAGGAAAGAAGTTCAGTCCCTTGGCTGACTCTTCAGAAGCAATTTTAGACTAGCCCGCTGTTGGGAAATTGACTATATTGGGTGCAGTGCTGGTTTTACATCCTGCTATCCATTGAAATCAATGGATTTACACCAGGCCCAATGTTCCATGCGATCCCATGGTTTTTCCCACCCAGTGACTCGAATTAAAATCATCCCCGCACTAATGATTTTTGAAAGCCTCTCTTGCATCCCCCACCTATGTCCAATGCCAAGGTGTGATGTGTGTGTCTCAATACCCACACTTGACTCCAACATTGTCCATTGTTTCTGAGACCTAACTTTTTGTCTTGCACTGTAATCACTTTGCATTGTGGGTTGGGAGGAAGGCAAAACCGAGCTGCCTTTAGCACCTTTTTAGGTGGAATAATGGCAAAAGAATTCCAAACCGTGATGGTTCCCATTTATACATGTGACAGAATACTGCAGATGAACACTTTTGCATCCAAACCTGGTGGTTGATGTATAACAGCAGTGCTTGAATATTTCTTCAAGATACTTGGAATTAAAGGACACATTTCACATTGAAGCACTTGTGTGCTTTACATCACTTTTTCAAGGGAATTGAAATGCTTTGTTTCAAAAAAAAAACTTGCTTTTAAATAGCCTCTTTCATGGCCTCAGGATCTTCCAAAGCACTTCACAGCTAATGAAGCACTTCAGATATGAGAAGGTTAGCTAAAGTTGGAGTCCATGAAATTGAAAGCAAATTATTGACCTGGTTTGGAAATTGGTAGTTGGTGGGGGCGTGGGGGGGGGGGTGGTGTTGGTCCAGGTACCTAGATCACTAAAATGCCATGAACAGGTATAGAAAATAATCAAAGGGCTAATGGAATGCTGGTCTTTATATCCAGAGGACTGGAAGTCATGCTGCAGCTATACAAAACCCTGGTTATTCCACATACCTGCAGTTCTGTATACTATCTTTTCAGTGTATTGAATGAGGAAAGGTGACTCTCTGGGTCAACATAACAGGAGTTTATTTACACGGGTCTTCTCACTGCCGTATCTACATGAACACTGAGCAGCATGAGGTACAGACTCATGACATCACATCCTGTGATGATGCTTAAGCTCTAGATACATAATCTATCCAGCAACAGCTTATGTACATTATACTACATCTTCCCCCAAGTCTCTGACTGACTTCATTCAGAGTTCTCACGACTCTGCCATAACATTTTCTGCTTTCGTTTGTCTGGGGTGTTGAGTCTTTCAAGACCAGTATTGGGTCCAAGACTAGTATATTAAACTTAAATAAGGGCAATTATGAGTGCATGAAAGCAGAGCTAGCTAAAGTGAACTGGCAAATCAGGTTAAGGGATAGGTCAATGGAGATGCAGTGGCAAATATTTAAGGGGATATTTCAGAATACACAGAACAGATACATTTCAACAAGCAAGAAAAATTCCAAGGATGGGACCCGCCATCTGTGGTTAACTAAAACAGTTAAAGATAGTATCAAACTTGAAGAAAAAGCCTATAATTGCACAAAGATGGGAGACAGGTCAGAAGATTGGACAGAACATATAAAACAGCAAAGAAGGACTTAGATTGAGGTAAAATTAGAGTATGAGAGAAAGCGAGTTAGAAATATAAAGACATCGTTTCTATAAATTTTTTTTTTTAAAAAGAGTTAACAAAGTGAGCATTGGTCCTAGAGAAAGTGAGTTTGGGAAATTAATAATGGATAATGAGATGGCAGATGAATTGAACAGATATTTTGCATATTAGTTGTAAGTCAAGAAATGGGAGGGAGGGAGGAACTCAAGAAAATTACAATCACCAGGGAAGTGGTACTGAATAAATTGTTGGAACTGTGGGCTGACAAGTCCCCGGGTCCTGATGAACTTCATCCTAGGGCGTTAAAAGAAGTGGCTAGTGAGATAGTTGATGCATTAGTTTTAATTTTCCAAAATTCCCTAGATTCGGGGAAGGTTCTGTTAGATTGGAAAATAGTGAATGTCCCTCTTTTATTCAAAAGGGGAGAGAAACAGAAAGCAGGAAACTACAGACCAGTTAGCTTAACATCTGTCTTAGGGAAAATGTTACAAGTATTATTAAAGATGGTATAGCAGGGCATTTAGAAAAATTCAAAATAATCAGTCAGAGTCAACATGGTTTTGTGAAAGGGAAATCACGTTTAACCAATTTATTGAAGTTCTTTGAGGGAGTTGCATGTGCTGTGGTTGAAGGGGAACTGGTGGATGTGTTGTCTTTAGATTTTCAGAAGGCATTTGATAAGGTGCCACATCAAAGGTTATTTCAGAAAATAAAAGCTCATGGTGTGGGGGGTAACATATTGGCATGGCTAGAAGATTGGCTAGCTAACAGGAAAGAGTGGGCATAAATGGGTCATTTTCTGGTTGGCAAGATGTAATGAGTGGTGTGCCACAGGGATCTGTGCTGCGGCCTCCACTTTTTACAATTTATATAAATGACTTGGATGAAGGGACCGAAGGTCTGGTTGTTAAATTTGCTGATGACACAAAGATAGGTAGAAAAGTAACTTGTGAAGAAGACATAAGGGGGCTACAAAGGGATATAGATAGGTTAAGTGAGTGGGCAAAGACCTGGCAAATGGAGTATAAAGTGGAAAATTGTCCACTTTGGCAGGAAGGGGAAAAAAAAGAAGCGCATTGTCTGAATGGTGAGAGATTGCAGAGCTCTGAGATGCAGAGGGATCTGGGTGTCCTAGTGCATGAATCGCAAAAGGTTAGTATGCAGGTACAGCACCTAATTAGGAAAGCTAATAGAATGTTATCGTTTATCGTGGGGGGAATTGAATACCTGGAGTACTGTGTACCATACTGGTCTCCTTATTTAAGGAAGGATGTAAATGCGTTGGAGGCAGTACAGAGAAGGTTTACTAGACTAATACCTGGAATGGGTGGGCTGTCTTATGAAGAAAGATTGGACAGGCTAGGCTTGTATCTGCTGGAATTTAGAAGAGTAAGAGGCGACTTGATTGAAACATACAAGATCCTGAGGGTTCTTGACGGGGTAGATGTGGAAAGGATGTTTCCCCTTGTGGGAGAATCTAGAACTAGGGGGTCACCCTTTTTATAAAAAAAAAAGTCGCCCATTTAAGACAGAGGTGAGGAGAATTTTTTTCTGAGAGCTGTCAGTCTTTGGAATTCTCTTCCTTAAAAGGCGGTGGAAGCAGAGTCTTTGCATATTTGTAAGGCCGAGGTAGATGGATTCTTGATCAGCATGGGGTTGAAAGGTTATCTGGGGGAGGTGGAAATGTGGAGTAATCAGTTCAGCTGTTAACCTATTGAATGGCAGAGCAGGGTCGAAGGGTTGAGTGGCCTACTCCATGTTCAGTTCTTCATTTTTGTTGTATGTGAGTGGAACTTTTGGATGATTCATGTTCTCCGTTTTCACTGTCTGGTTTATCTGTTGGTTGTGGCACCGGTTCATCAGCTCTCTGGTAGCCGATTCTCTTGATATTTCTTTATTCGAAGATGGTGTCTCCCTTTGTAAGATGGAGGCGAACCATAACCGTCCCTTTTGCAAGAGGGAGGTCCTCTTTCTGTAGGTTTCTAATTTGATGTAAATTTTGAGCAGTTGCCAGCAAATCTTGGTTATAGCTGAAGCAATGACTTCCACTTCCTCTAAGAATGAGACATCTCCCAGTTTGGGTAGATCACTTGATGCTCTCGATAATGTATCAGTGGTCACCTGATGCTTCCCTGGGACAGAGTCAGTTGTTGTCATATCTCCTTAGTCATAGTCGAAATCTCTGTACCCTTGGGGATAATTTTGCTAACTCCTTGGAATTAAGCAACCTTACTAGTGGCTTATGGTCAGTTTCGATCTTGAGCTTGAGGCCCAGTACCAAGTTCCAAAATTTTTTTTCGCACCAATGTTGCTGCTAATGCTTCCTTTTCAATCACTATGTACCTTTTGTTCTGTCTGTGACAGCAAATGAGAGGCAAAGCACACAGGTCTGCTTGTCCATCTTTTTGAACCTGCAACAGGACTACACCTAATCCTGTTGACTGTGTCTGCTGCAATAATGGTCACTAGTTCCAGATCATAATGTGCTAAAACCTCTGGTGAAGTCAATATTTCTTTGATCTTCTCAAAAGAATCTTTCTGGCCGTCTCCCCAGCACCAGGCATTGCTGCTGTTTAGCAGTTGTCGTTGAAGCTTGTTAATAGTTACAGGTTTTGGTAGAAATTTCCCTACCTGGTTAACCATACCCATGAATTGCTGTAGTTTAGTTGTAGTCCTTGGCCTTGGGCAATCTTTTATTGTCTTCGACTTCTGTGGATTTATCGTGATTCCAGATCCATCAATTATGTGGCCAAGGAACCCCTCTGTCGACTAAGAATAAATACTTATTTAATGTGAGCCCTGCCTCTTGTAATCTGTGTAATTCCGCTCTTACCCTTGCATCATGCTCTTCTTGGTATGCTCCATGAATCAGAAAATCATCCATGTGGCAGAGATTCCGTCCAACCCTTCTGGGATTATTGACATCATCTGGTGCCAACCTAATACTGAATGGTAATCTATTGAAGCAGAATCTGCCAAAGGGCAGATGAAAGTGGCTAACAATTTAGACTCATTTAAAGGTAACTGCCAGTATCTGTTATTTGCATCCAACTTTGAATATGGAGCTTTTCCCCAATTTGGTAAGGCTGTCGTTGACTGTCGTCAGGTGAATTTTTCTCTCTCTCTCTCTCTCCTTTTATTGAGTTGAGTAAGGTCCACACAAATCCTAATAGACCCATTTTTTTTCCTTACTGCGACCATCCCAGAGCACCACCTAGTGGGTTTTGTCACTGCGGCGATGGCTCCTTGATTTAGCATGGCATCAATTTCCTCCAACTTTTCTAGGAGTGGGTGTGAGCAAACATACTGGTTCTGCCCCATTATTGAGGATAATATGATACTCCATTTTTAATTTCCCTAAGCTCTTGAATAGTTTCTGGATTCTGCTCTAAAATTGCTGAACTGTTTCTCCTGTCCCTTGATCTCTTGCACCCTGCATAACAGCTGTAAGGCTAGGCACGCTTTTTTTTTTACTAAGGAGCGAATGGGCTTTGTTCCTATTTAACATATAGGGTTTCTAGGATAGCGTTACTGTGTGTTAAGATTGTCTGTATTTCTCTCTCAACCTTCAACTGAATCCCTCCAAGCCCGTATAATTTTTTGTTGGTTTTCCTAAGCCTTTCTTTCCTCAAACAAGGAGCTTGATCAGTCAGGACAGAAGCTGTTGCTCCTGTATCTAACTTTTAATGTGGTTTTATTTTCTCCCACTAAAATTTCTGCTCAGAATTCTTCATCCCTGCACTTCTCCTAGGAAGGGAGTATTAATTGTTTGACTCTCCTTTTATTTCCTCTATCTCTTATCTGTCTGCAGTGTTTGTTTTCTGCTGAAAGTGCCCCTTTCTCTTGTACCAGAAACATTCAGCTTCCTGGGCTGGGCAATATTCCCGCCAATGCTGCTCTTGGACGCCCTTACTGCAATTCAGTGTTGCTGCCTGTAGGTGTCTTTCCTGCCTCTTGGTATCTCTGGTGCCATTACTCTCTGCCTTCTGAATGGACCCGTCTGATTCTAGAATTTTCGAGGCTGGACTCTCCTGATTGCCCCCTGAACTAGTAGTTGATTCCTCTTCTGTACTTCTGCCTGCTTGTTCAATAAAATGGCTTTTTTATTCAAAGTCCGATCTTCTTTCGACCTGAATGAAGCACGTCTGACCGCATTGTCTATAACCCCGACTACTATTCTGTCCCAAGTCAGTTCCTCCCTCAGACTCCTGTAGTCTCAATCCTCTGCTACTTTATACAGATCATTGATAAACAAATCTATACTTTCGCCAACTTTCTTGGTGTGCCTGTTGAACTTAGGTCTCTCCACAATTATATTTTTCCTGATCTGAAAGTATCCTAATGCTTCAATCACTCATGAAATGTATTTTTCCTCAATCCCCAGGGTAGTCCGAATATCGTCTGCACTGTTTCCCATGGTGTAAAGTAAAACACTGGCTTGTTCTTCGTCTGATAGTGCTGTTAAACCTGACACTGAACAGTACCTGTCGAAACTTTGAATCCATCTCTGCCATGCTTCAGCCAGATGGGGGCCCCACCACTCGCTTTCTATTAATGGTATCCATTTTTCCATGTTTCTTTGAAATCTTCGATCACTTCTGTTTTCTTGTGCTGGAAAAGTCATTTTTACCACTGTCACCATGTACTATCTTGTCAGTGTGCTATTAGTATCGAATGAGGAAAGTAAACACTTGGTCAAAGTAACAGGGGTTGTCTTACTAGGGTATGTACATGAACATTGAGCAGCACGAGGTACAGACTAGTGATATCATAGTCATAGAATCAAGAGTTATACAGCACAGAAACAGGCCCTTCAGCCCATCGTGTCCGTGCCGGCCATCAAGCACCTAACTGTGATGATGCTTAAGGTCGAAATGTATAATCTAGCCAGCAACAGCTTATGTATATTATACTACATTCTGAGCACCACACCTTAAGAAGGATATGCTAGCCTTGAAGGGAGTGTAGCATAGATGTACCAGAATGATAGCTGGACTTCTAGGGTTAAACTGAGGGGAGATTACACAAACTGGGATTGTATTTCTTGGAATTTAAAAGGTTAAGGGGGGATTTGGTCAAAGTTTCCAAGGTATTAATGGGAGCTGATAAGTTTCTCTCTTTACTCTATTTCTGCTGGTTGGCAAGTCCAGGACTGGGTGACATAGTGTTAAAAAATTAGAGCCAGGCCTTTCAGGATTGAAATTGGGCAACACTTCTACACAAGGTAGTTTAAGTTTGGAACATTTGTTTTTGCGAATGGCAACTGATGCTGACTCGATTTGTAAATTTTAAATGAGATTTTATCTAGTGATATGGGACAAAGGCAGGTATTTGGAGTTAGGTCACAGATCAGCCATGATCCCATTGAATGGCAGAACAGGATCTGCGGGCTAAGTGACATACCTCTTTTCCGATTTTTCCTACTTCTGCAATGTTGTAATATAGAAAACGTGGAATCCAGTTTGTGCACAGCAAGGTTCCACAAACAGCGATGCAGTGACTACATAATCTGTTGGAGATTTTGACTGCAGGATAAATATTATTCAGGACACCAGGGAGAACTCCCCTATTCTTCAGTGCCATGGGTCCTTTACATCCACCTGAGAGGGCATGCACGGCCTCTGTTTAATGTCTCATCGGAAAGGTGACACTTGGAGAATTCTCTGCTCTTTGAATAGTGCCCTGTGGGTCTGTTAACATCTCCCTTGAATTGTTGGAATAGGCTTGCCAGGGTTAACAGCTCATCCTATGGATGGATGAGACAGTCATTGATATAGAGGCCACATTAGTTGTAAGATTTCCAATTGCAAACTCTTCTATAAATAGCTTGCAAGTGGAGCTAGGGTTATTTTCCCCACAAAATATTTTTTTAACTGAGTGAGATTATGTAGGACTATAAATCTTATTGGAAACCGAGGTCAAGAACCACAATCCAAAGCATCATCTGATGTGAAAAGAGCAAGAGGCCACACAATAGATTGGGGAAATAGTGTTTGGGGGCCACCAAGCTGCAGGTGGTATTAAATACTGAAGATGACGAGTCGCATGTTTGTGAGATCCTGGGGAAGGATGAGTTAATTAGAAAACTGTATATTGAGTTTCAACATGATTAAGTATGTCGGGAAGGGCAAATATATTTAGGGCAGTATGTTTGCAGCTTCAGAGGAACATGAGTTATGAGGAGCACCCAATATAACAGTATTTGTTAAAATAGAGGTGGGGGGACAAGAGGTTGCAACAGAGGTTTTTAAGAAGAATGATTTGCTTTTGTAGAGATCCTTTCATGACCTCAAGACATCCCAAAGCACTTTGCAGCCAATGAAGTACTCCAAGTGTAGCCACTGTTGTAATGTAGGATACATGGCAGTCATTTGTGCACAGAAGGATCTCACAAACAGCAATGTTTAATACCAGATAATCTGCTTTGTTTTAGGTGCTCTCTGTCCACAGATGCTGCCTGATCTGTTTTGGGCATTGGTTGAGGGATAAATATTTGCCAGTACACCGGGGAGAACTCCCTTTCTCCTCTTCAAATAGTATGTCAACTTGAGAGAGTAGATGGGGCCTTGGTTTAACATCTTGCCTGAAAGATGGCACCTCTGACGGTGTAGCACTCCCTCACTACTGTGCTGGAGTGTCAGCTGAGATTATATCCTGAAGTTTCTGAAATGGGACTTGATTGACTGACTAATGTCTTTTAAGTAATTGAATTGAGAACCATGAAAGTTGATTACCAGGAGAGCAAAAAGCGGGTTGGAATCTGAATGACACGAGCACGGTTAAGCTTGGAGACTGGGATTTTGAGAGTGATCAGTGGGTTTTTTCAAAACCGGGAGTGGGGTTGTGGTGAAATTGGTTTTTGGCGATGATGGAAAATTGGCTTCCACATCACAGTTGCTCATTTTACAAGAAATGTGTGAAATAGGTTGCCAGTTCTATGACTACCTGTTTTATGTCGAGATCAAAGATCAATTTAACCCCCAAGCCCAGAAGCACTTGTATAGTAGAAGATTGAGACCAATGAGGGTTAAAACCATTGGGGGTCACAGGGTTAGAGAAAAATGAAGCAAGTTCTTCATTGAAGATTGTTGAGAAGTGCTGGAGGATAAATGACCCAAAAAGGAAAGGAAACCACTGCACCATGGGAACCGAGGTGTAGCAAGGAGGCCTCTCAGAAGTTGAATAGCTTTGGCAATGAACCAGGACGGGCAGCGTCAGTGAGCAGCTGATTGTTTCCATTAGGTTGTGTTTGGTAACATTTAATAGCTGACTTAAACTAGGAGCAGCGGAACAGTTGGCTCAGGATGTTTCAAGTCACCCAAGGCTAATAGGCAGACTTCTTAAAAAGAGGCAGCAGATCCGTAAGGTTACTGACGTCGTACAAAAGGTCAGATAGGAAATGAGATAAAAGCTTGGATTAGCTGAATGAATGGGTAGGACGATCAGTTGTGTGAAGACTAGAAACCAGTTGAGAAACCATTTTTTCAAGACTAGTTTGACGCGAACTTGATTTTTAATCAGCACTGAGGAGGAACCATTGCTCATGGTGAATGTTGAAACCAAGACTGCTGAGTTCATTAGAGGGGGCAATGAATTAATTTTAATGTTTTTCTCAATGTGGGCAAGGCTGGCATTTATTGCCCATCTCTAGTTGTCCTTGAGAAGATGAAGGGCCACCTTCTTGAAGTGCTCTTGGATAGGGAGTTTCATGATTTTGACCCAGTAATTATAGAGGAATGGCAATACATGTCCAAGTTGTGTGTGACTTGGAGAGGAACCTGCAGGTGATGGTGTTCCCATATGCAATTGCTGCCCTTTTCCTTCCAGGTGAATGTTGGGTTTTGGGAGGTGATGATGAATCCTTGGTGAATTGCTGCAGTACATCTTGTAGATGGTACACACTGCTACCACAGTGTATCAGTGGTGCAGAGTGTGGATGTTTAATGTCAGTAAATAACGCGCAGAGTGTTGGGCTTGGGTTGACTAATTCCTGAGTTAACTTCAGAAATGATGTTGGTTAGACCACTCTTGGAGTACAATTCACAGCTCTAGTTTCCAATACATAAGGGTCAAGAAACATTGGAGATAGTGTAAAGGGTGATATTGGAACCAAGAGGTTCTAACTATGTGGCGAGTGAAAAAACTGGGGCTCTCTTTCTCCAGGAAAGAGAAGGCTGAGGGGTGACCTAAAATCATAGGAACTTGCAGTACTGAACGAGGCCATTCAGCCTGTCGTGCCTGTGCCGACTCTTTGAAAGCAGTTGTGCTTGTGCTCACATCTTTTTTTTTGTCTGTCACCCTGAGTTCCTCATCCTCAAGCATCTGCCCAACTGTCTCTCTTTAAAATTATTTATGTAATCTGCTTCCACCCCCACCTTTTCAAGTAGAGCATTCCAGATCTTGACAACTCCTCTCTCGATCTTTTGCCAATGATTTTAAATCTGTGACCTCTGGTTATTAACCCAATTGCCAGACGGAATATTTTTCTACTTTAGCAAAACTTTTCATCTTGAATACTTCTGTTGCGTCGCTTCTTAACCTTCTCTGTTCCAAGGAAAACAGTTCTAACATTTCCAACCTCTCTCCATAACTGACGCCTCTCCTCCCTGGTAACCCTCCTCCTCTGTACTCTTTCTATAGTCGTTGAACAATAGTCTCTATCTTAGTGACAAAGAAGTTTGAGTTCCTCATACTTGTTGGAGGTGGTGAAGCTGGAGGCATCAAAGGAGAACTGTTTAAGGAGATGTTTAGTGCTGGAGAAAAGCCTGGCCCTGATGGGTGTTAAATTATGAAGGTGATTGATAGGGTAGATGTTGGGAGAGACCAAAACTAGGGGTCATAAATATCAGTCACTAATAATCCAATAAAGAATACAGCAGAAACTTCTTTATCCAGAGAGTGATGAGAACATGGAGCAGTTGAGGCATATAGCACCGATGCATTTAAAGTGAAGCTAGATAAACGCATGAGGGAGAACCGGATAGAAGCGCATGTTGATGGGGTGAGATGAAGTAATGTGGGGAGGAGGCTCGTGTGGAGCATAAGCACTGGCATAGACCTGTTGGGCTGAATGGCCTGTTTCTGTGCTGTAAAATTCTATGCAACCTGTCTGAGCAATGGGTCGATGTTAAGTGACTTCTGGCTAATCACAAGCTGCTGGGAGAGTACAGCCTACTTTGAGGCCTGCTATAGTTCAATAGACTGCCAACTTTAGCTGTCAAGGTGCTCATGTGAATAATAGGGATGGAGGTAAAGTACTGAGGGAGAACCATACTCCAGCAGGGAGTCGAAGCCTGCTCCTTTCCCCATAGCCCTGCTAATGTTTCCTTTTCAAGTATATAGCCAATTCTTTTTGAAAGTTATTATTGAATCTGCATCCACCACCCTTTCAGGCAGTGCATTGCAGATCACAATAACTGTTTTTATAAAAAAAAAAAAAAAATCTCTCCCCTGATTCTTCTGCCAGTTACCTTAAAGAATTGCACTGGCCACATACCACAAATCTCTAATTGTATTGGAATGGTGTGCAGGCTAGCATCAAGAATAAATTGCCAGTCCATCTATATTTGTGACCCTTAAGTGCTCATTTCAAACTATTAAGCTTCAATTGTATAAGATTTGCCTTTTTAAAAAAAATATACATCTGACCAATCAGAATTGACTTGTCTAATTATTCCCCAAACTGCCTGTTCTTTCATTTCTTTGCTTTCCTCTTGCAGGTGAGTACCATGTGCTCCCAGATGTCCTACCACCTGTTCGAGATATGCTCTCCCACAGAGCAACCTTGACTGCTCCTGTTGGTTTCCTGCACAGGGATAACAGACGGTATGGTGGAATGAGGAGCATGGATTCATCTGACCGCGACCGCCCAGTCAGCTACAGTTCTACGTCTTCCTCAGCCTCCTCCAGGGACAGCCACTGCTCCTTAAACAGTGGGGTGACCCTAGTTTCCAACAGCCACTTGGGACTCACTGGCCAAGAGAAGGAGACTGGGGCCATCAGGCTGGAATTAATTCCAACAAGGCACTTGTCCAGTACAGAGCAGTCTGGAAGGAGTAAACCAGTGTGTGCAAATTCTGGAGAGGTGGCTGAGAAGAGGTCAGGAGTCGGTGGAATCAAGAGAGTTGACTCCAGGGGCTCCCACAAGAATCGTGTGACATCACCAGGAGCAGCGCCTGCAAGCCCCAAGCTCCTTTATGTGGATAGAGTTGTGCAGGAAATCCTGGAGACTGAGCGGACCTATGTCCAAGACTTGAGGAGCATTGTGAAGGTATTATTTGTACATTGGATCAAAGTAGCGATCTTCTCCTGTGTTCACCAGTTCTGGCTCAGGCTCATCCCAGACTGAATGCAGTCAGCAATTGTTACAAGCTTATGTGCCCTTCTCCCCTCTTGTAATATGTTATCATTTAGCATCATTGCCATTAATATCAAACGCCTATTCATCCAATACACGCACTCCTGCTGCATGGAGCCCAATTCAGATACTAAAAATCATTTACAAAGATTAATGGAATGTTGGCCTTTATTTAAAGAGAGGGTAGAATACAAAAGGTTGGAAGTTACGTTAGTTGTTCAAAGCTCCAGTTAGCCCATTGTATGAAACTCTGATTAAACCACATCTGGAGTATTGTGTTCAGTTCTGGGCACCATAGTTCGGGAAGGATATATTGGCCTTTGAGGGGATGCAGTGCAGATTGACTAGATGATTCTTGGGTTTAGAGGGTTATATTTGAAGACCGCTTACATAGACTAGGCTTGTATTCCCTTGAATATAAAAGATTGAGGATTTATCCAATTCAGGTGTTACCAGGTAGTTAGAGAATAACTATTTTCTTTGGTGTGGGGAGAACTAGGGCATATAACCTTACTAGGCCATTCAGGGTGCTTTGGGAAACATTGCTTCATGCAAAACATAGTGGAAATTTGGAACATTCTCCCTCAGAAAGCTGTTGAGGCTAGGTCAAGCGAAAATTTCAAAGCATGAGATTGGATTTTTGCTGGGTAATTATTGGTTTGGGTATTGGTAAGAGTACATAGATTTAAGATGGAGAAATGGAGGTGATGCCATGAGCTAATTGGCAGAATAGGTTTGAGGGACTAAATGGCCTCCTCCTGTTCCTATTCTCATGGAAGTCATGAATAGTTAATGAAAATGTGCTAAAATCCATTTTAATTATTTTGCTGTATTGGATCTTCACACATTAGGTTCATAACTGCACATAAAATAAATTAAGTTTGGGAAAAAAAACAAATTCCGACTGATAAATAATGGGGTTGACCAAAATGCAGCGTTGGATCAGCTGCTCCATTGTTATCTAACCTCCTTCATCTAAACTGTTCCAAGATGGCCAGGGCTGACTTGGCAATGATTTTGCTTCCACAATGTGTGAGTGAGTGAAGCAGTCATCTGACCTGCACTACATGTTGGCTGAAATGTCATTGACAGATCTTGGCGATCCCTCAGCTCCTCGCGTTGATGAAGGACATTGAAGTTTTCTTCTCCTTTACAGAATGCACTTTTTTCCTGCTCTCACTCTCCAGTATCCCTTTTTATCAATGCTGTTTGGAATGTTCTCTGGCTAAAAGGTGGAACTTGTCCATTGTCTGGAAAGAGAACTGGGAATTACTTTTTCGTCCATTAGCTCATGTCTATCATGCTGAAAGACAGCATATGTTGAGTGCACACTGGGGCCTTTAAAGGGTGTTTGCTAACTGTTCTCCATAACAAACAAACAACTTGGTGGAGTTGGGGGGGGGGGGGGGGGGGGAGGTGGGGTGGCGTGGGTGGGGGAAGGAGGATGGAATTACCATTTAATGCATCTTTAAGGATTGTCTTTGAAGGTTAGTGATCATTGGCCTCGTTCTGTACTGTATGTTTCAATCAGCCAATTCTGCTTGTGTTGGCTGTTTTTGAAAGAGCTTTCCAATTAGCCCCAAACCCTCCTTCCCCTTTCACCATGCCCCCTGCAACCCCACCCCACCATCTTTCCCCATAACCTTGCAAATGTTTCCTTTTCAAGTATTTATCCAATTCCTTTTTGAAAGTTGCTATTGAATCTGCTTCCACCGCCCTTTCAAGCAGTCCAATCCAGATCGTCATGGCTCTGTAAATTTGAAAAAGAATTCTCATCTTTCTCCCTGGTTTGTTTGATTATCTTATATCTGTGTCCTCTGCTTACTTGCTAGTGCAAAGTTTCTCCTTATCTGCTCTATCAAAAAGCCTCATAATTTTGAACACCTCTATTCAACTCCCCTTAACGTTCTGTGCTCTAAAGAGACCAATCCTAACTTCTCTAGTGTCTTTGCTCATGATCTTGGAAGAGAAGAAACTCTTCAGAGCATACTCCATTTCATTATACTTGGAGATCAACACTATTGCAAGTTTATATTGCATGTGTCTGTCTCTTCCTGTGTTTTTGAGATTGCCCTGCATGTAAATTGATAGAACTTACATTTATATAGCCTCGAGGCGTCCCAAAGCGCTACTTAGCTAACTTGTACACAGCAAGGTCCCACACACAGAAATTTAGATGAATGACCACTTAATCTCTTTTTTTTTGGGCACGGCTGCTTGAGGGCGCAGTCAACAGTTCTTGGATACCAACATCCATCTGGATCCTTTTTACCCCTTCAATTTCCTTTTGATCTTTTTTTCTTTTCCATTCTTGCCCTTTGTCATGCTTTCACTCTCTCTTCTGACCTACCCCACACCCTGACCTCAGCAAAGGCCTCAAAATCATCCTCTTACACCCCCACCTCGATGCATTTCGAGCTCAGCACAATACTGAGTTCCTCTTTCATCTCTTTGGCCTCCACGTCCACTTCTTATTAATTAACTAATTAGTGCTAGAAATGACAGAGGGGTGCAGTGCTTCACCTGTGAGATGTGGGAGGTCCGTGATGCTTCCAGCGTTCCGGACGACTACATCTGCAGGAAGTGTACCCAGTTGCAGCTCCTCACCTACCACATGGATCGGTTGGAGCGGCAACTGGATGCACTTAGGAGCATGCAGGTGGCGGAAAGCGTCATAGACCAGAGTTTTAGAGAAGTGGTTACACCCAATGTGCAGGCAGATAGATGGGTGACCGCTAGAAGGGGCAGGCAGTCAGTGCAGGAATCCCTTGTGGCTATCCCCCTCTCTAACAAGTATACCGTTTTGGATACTGTTGGGGGGGATGGCCTATCAGGGGAAAACAGCAGCAGCCAGAGCAGTGGCACCACGGCTGGCACTGTTGTTCAGGGAGGGACAAAGCGCAGAAGAGCAATAGTTATAGGGGACTCTATAGTCAGGGGCACAGATAGGCGTTTCTGTGGACGTGAAAGAGACTCCAGGATGGTATGTTGCCTCCCTAGTGCCAGGGTCAAGGATGTCTCTGAACGGACAGGGGGCATTCTGAAGGGGGAGGGTGAACAGCCAGAGGTTGTGGTACACATCGGTACCAATGACATAGGCAGGAAGAGTGATGAGGTCCTGCAGGGGGAGTTTAGGGAGTTAGGTCGTAAGTTTAAAAAACAGGACCTCGAGGGTTGTAATCCTGGAAAGCAGCTGGTGTAGAAGGGAGGGTTTCAGATATCTGGATCATTGGGATCTCTTCAGGGACAGATTGGACCTGTACAAGAAGGATGGGTTGCATCTAAACTGGAAGGGCACTAATATCCTGGCTGCAAGGTTTGCTCGCGTCACTCGGGAGGGTTTAAACTAGTGTGGCAGGGGGGTGGGAACCAGAACAGCAGGACAGCTGGTGAAATAAATGAGGAGGACATAGTAAATAAGGCCAGTAGGACTAAGAGGAAGAGCAGGCAGGGAGATGTTGCTGAGCACAGCAGGACATGTGGTCTGAAGTGCATTTGTTTCAATGCGAGAAGTATAACAGGTAAGGCAGATGAACTTAGAGCTTGGATTAGTACTTGGAACTATGATGCTGTTGCTATTACAGAGACTTGGTTGAGGGAAGGGCAGGATTGGCAGCTAAATGTTCCAGGCTTTAGAAGCTTCAGGCAGGATAGAGGGGGATGTAAAAGGGGTGGGGGAGTTGCATTACTGGTTAAGGAGAATATCACAGCTGTACTGCGGGAGGACACCTCAGAAGGGTCATGCAGCGAGGCAATATGGGTGGAGCTCAGGAATAGGAAGGGTGCAGTCATGATGTTGGGGGTTTACTACAGGCCTCCCAACAGCCAGCGGGAGGTAGAAGAGCAGATATATAGACAGATTTTGGAAATATGTAAAGGTAGCAGGGTTGTGGTGGTGGGTGATTTTAACTTCCCCAATATTGACAGGGACTCACTTAGTGCGAGGGGCTTGGATGGGGCAGAATTTGTGAGGAGCATCCAGGAGGGCTTCTTGAAACAGTATGTAGATAGTCCAACTAGGGATGGGGCCATTCTGGACCTGGTATTGGGGAATGAGCCCAGCCAGGTGGTCAAAGTTTCAGTGGGGGAGCATTTCGGGAGCAGTGACCATAATTCCATAAGTTTTAAGGTACTTGTGGATAAGGATAAGAGTAGTCCTCGGGTGAAGGTGCTAAATTGGGGGAAGGCTAATTATAACAATATTAGGCAGGAACTGAAGAATTTAGATTAGGGGCGGCTGTTTGAGGGTAAATCAACATCTGACGTGGGAGTCTTTCAAACGTCAGCTGATTAGAATCCAGGACCACAATGTTCCTGTGAGGAAGAAAGACAAGTTTGGCAGGTTTCTTTCTCGCTCTCGCTCGCTCTCCTTTTTCTTACTTATTTAGAGAGATACAGCACTGAATCAGGCCCTTCAGCCCACCGAGTCTGTGCCGACCATCAACCACCCATTTATACTAATCCTACATTAATCCCATATCCCCTACCACATCCCCACTTTCCTACCACCTACCTACACTAGGGGCAATTTACAATGACCAATTTACCTATCAACCTGCAAGTCTTTGGCTGTGGGAGGAAACCCACGTGGTCACAGGGAGAACTTGCAAATTCCGCACAGGCAGTACCCAGAATTGAACCCGGGTCACTGGATCTGTGAGGCTGCGGTGCTAACCACTGCGCCACTGTTTTTTTCTTTCTTACTCTTCTCCTTTTTCTTTTTCTTTTTCTTTTTTCTTTCTCTCGCTCTTGCTCTCTTCCTGGCTCTCGCTCAACACCACCCCCACGCATCAAGTACAGGGATGATTGCAGTTCCGCCATTCAGTGGAGATGGTTGAGAGGATGGGAATGTCGCCTGTTCTCTTTGGGTTTACAGTCTACAAAACTTTTTATATAGTCTGAGAATGTTGCCATTGTTTTGCTCAGGTTCCCTGCGGCTCCTCCAATTAGCAGAAGCAGCATAGGCAACTGTTTAGGTAAAGTTTTGTTTGGGGTCAGTGCAAAAGGTTGTGACCTTTCGAAGAGCCCTTCACTAGGATGGAAGTCTCCTTGCAACTGTCTCTTTGATAGCTGGATGGAGCACAGCAAGCTGTGCAGGACAATGGCTGACTGACCTTCCTTTCTTCTGAAGCCATTAACCTTTATGCACAATGGGAAAACACTTACTTTTGGTGAACCATCTATTTTTTAACAATCCAGCTATTGCTTTAGTTCTGCACCATTTGTTATATCATAGGAATTGTCTTATGAATTGACTTGATTTAAATTGTAGGCTGTCAAATTTACACAGTGCTAGAATTTTACAGCACCGAATAAGAACATTCTGTTTACACCAGCGCTCTGAGTTCTCCACATCCATCCATTCCCATTCAAATGTCTCTTCAGATATTTATCTACTTCTCATGTCAGCATGATGGCATTTTCCCCTCTGAGGCAGAAGGTCCTTTGTTGAAGTTCCACTCCAGAGACTTCACAAAATCTAGGCTGAGATCCGTTGCAGTACTGAGACAGTACTGCAGTATCGGAGGGGCTGTCTTTCAGATGAAACATTAGAGGGCCCCACCTACCCTCTCAGGTGGACGTCAAAGATTCCATGGCATTATTTTCAAAGAGCAGGGGCGTTATCCTGGTGGTCTAGCCAATATTTAATCCTTAATCAACATCATGGAAACTTTTCATTCTAGTCATTTTCACATTACTGTTTGTGGGAGCTGCTTGTCTGCAAATTGGCTGCTGCATTTCCTGCACTACAATAGTGACTCTGCTTCATAAGTACTTCATTGGTTGTAAAGTACTCCGGGATGTCTTGGAGGTGCTATATAAATGCAACTTGTTGTAGAAAAGTCACTGAAGATTAATCTAAATGGTTTTGGGGTATTGTATGATGCGGTGGTGTCTTAAAGACTAAGGGGCTGAATTTGCAACAGTTGTGGGTCACTCTGTCCTCCCTGGTGTATGTGGGATCCGAGGCACCTGATTTGCACAGCCAGCTGGTGTCCATGCCACTTTGGCCACATCTTGGCAGCCCGCCTGCCCAAAGCTATCAGCAAATCCAATTTCACAGCCCAGTGGGGCCCCCTTCCAAAACAATCAAGTCCCTCCAGGAAGTTTCCTTTAGTAAGCAGGCTGCATTATTTAACGTCAGCATTCCAGGGTTGCACCCTGGTGTGATCTTTGTCCAGCATTCCAACTTGCACTGGTCTTGTGTCTAGGGGGAGTGCAACTGTTAACCCATAACCATTCTATGATTAAAGTTACAGTACAGAAGGAGACCGTTCAGCCTGTCAAACCTATGCTGGCTCTCTGCGAGAGCAATTTAGCTCGTCTCACTCCCTGGCCTCCTCCCAGTCGGCCTGCAAATTCTTTCCCTTCAGATGCTTATTCAATTCCCTTTTGAAAGCCACTCTATGCCTCTTTATAAAGCCAAGGATCTCATACGCCTTATTAACTGCCTTCTCAATCTGCCCTGCCATCTTCAACAATTTGTGCATGTATATCCCCAGGTCCCTGTTCCTGTAGAATTGTACCCTTCAGTTTATGTAGCCTCTGCTCATTCTTCCTACCAAAATATATCCCTTTGTGCTTCACTGTGTTAAATTGCATCTGCCACTTGTCTGCCCGTTCCACCAGCCTGTGTACGCTCTCTTGAAGTCGATCACTATCTTCCTCACAGTTGACAATACTTGCAAGTTTTATGCCATCTGCAAATTTTGGAATTGTGCCCTGTACACCCAAGTCTAGGTTATTAATACATATCAAGGAAAGTAGTGATCCTAGTACTGAGCCTTGAGGAACCCCACTGTATAACTTCCTCCAATCTGGAAAAACAACCATTCGCCACTTCTCTGTTTCCTATCACTTAGAACATAAAATGAGAAATTGGATCAGGAGTAGGACATTCGGCCCCCCCAAGTCTGCTCTGTCATTTAATAAGACCGTGACTGATCTGATTGTGGCCTTAACTCCACTTTCCTGCCTGCCCCCCCCCCCCCCTGGACTCCCTTGTAGATCAAAATTCTGTTTAACTCCGCCTTGAATATGTTGAATATATTCAATGACCCAGCCTCCGCTGTGCTCTGGGGAAGGGAATTCCAAAGATCCTCAACCCTTTTGAGAAGAAATTCCTCCTCATCTCTGTCTTAAAAGGGAGACCCCTTATTTTGAAAATGTGGCCCCTAGTTCTATATTCTCCAACAAAGGAACATCCCCTCAGAATCTGATGTGTTTCAATAAGATCACTTCTTCTAAACTCCGGTGAGTGTAGGCCCAACCTGCTCAACCTTTCCTCCTAAGATAACCCCTTCATCCCAGGAATCAGCCTAATGAATCTTCTCTGAACTGCTTCCATTGCAGGTATATTCCTCTTTAAGGAGACCAAAACTGTACACAGTACTCTAGGTGCCGTGTTAATGCCCTGTACAGTTGTAGCAAGGCTTCTGTACTTTTGTACACTCTTTCCCCTTGCAATAAAGACAAACATTCCACTTGCCTTCCTAATTACTTGCTGTACTTGCATAACTTTTTTTGTGATTCATGTACAAGGACACACAGATCTCTTCGTACCGCAGCATTCTGCAGTGCCTCTCCATGTAAATCTGCTTTTCTATTCTTCCTACCAAAGTGAGCAACCTCACATTTTTCCATTTTATACTCCATCTGCCAAATTTCTTTCCCACTTGCTTAACCTATCTATATATCTTTGCAGACACTTAGTGTCCTCCTCATAATTTGCTTTCTAACCTATCTTTTATATTCTATGCAAATTTGGCTACAATGCACTTGGTCCTTTCATCCAAGTCATTCATATAGATTGTAAATAGTTGAGGCCCCAGCACTGATGCCTGTGGCACACAACTGGTTAGTTTGCCAACTTGACAATGCCGCATTTATCCCAACTCAGTTTTCTGTTAGCCAGTCCTCTATCCATGCTTAGATATTACCACCAACACCATGGGCTCTTATTTTGTGTAATAACCTTTTATGTGGCACCTTATCTAATGCCTTTTGGAAATCTAAATACACTACATCTACTGAATTCCCCTTTTATCCACCCTGCTTGTTACATCCTCAAAGATATCTCAAAGTTTGTCTGACTATTTCCCTTTCATAAAACCATGTTGACTGTCTGCATTGATTTTCTAAATGTCCTGCTACTACATCATTAACTGATTCTAGCATTTTCCCAAAAACAGATGTTAGGCTAACTGGCCTATAGTTTCCTGCTTTGTTGCCCCACCCCCTTTCTGGAATAGAGCTGTTACATTTGTGGTTTTCCTATCTGTTGGGACCTTTCCAAAAATTAGGGAATTTTGGAAGGTTACAACTAATGCATCCACTGTCTCTGCAGCCACATTTTTAAAGCCCTAGGATGCAGCTCATCCGGTCAGTCTTTAGTCCCATTAGTTTTCCTCGTACTTTTTTTCTATTAAGTTCCTCCCTCCCTTTTGCCTCTTTTTACTATTCTTGGGATGCTTTTTGTCTTCTGCTGTGAAGACAGATAGAAAATACTTCAACGTCTCTGCCATTTCTTTGTTTCCCATTAATTCCCCAGTCTCATCAGCCAGCGTTTACTTTACTACTTTTTTCCTTTTTTATTTGTAGAAGCTTTTACTGTCTGTTTTTATATTGCTGGCTACTTTACTCATTCTAATTTCTCCCTCTTTATATTTTTTAAGTCATCCTCTGCTGGTTTCTAAAATTTTCCCATTCTTCTGGTGTACCACTAATCTTTGCAGCATTGTACACCCTTTCTTTCAATTTGATGACATCCTTAACTTCCTTATTGGCCACGTATGGTGCATCCTTCTCAGTCCTCCTTTCTCAATGGAACATATATTTGAAACCTCTGAAATATCTCAAATGTCTGCCACTGCTTTTCTACCGTCTTACCTTTTAACTAACTTTCCCTGTCCACCTTAGCCAAGTCTGTCTTCATACCCTTGTAATTGCCCGTATTTACATTTAAGACACTAGTTTCAGACCCAAATCTGTCACCTTCAAACTGAATGTGAAATTCAGCATGTTTCTGGTACAAACATAATTTTGTATTTTGATTACTCAATGTGTGCAAGGGTTTATGCTGACACTCAAATTGGATCAAAATAAGGGCATTGCTTTTGGTTTCTGATTCTTTCCATTGTACCCAACCCAACAAGATTTCAATAGATCCTGTGGGAAATGATATGGAACTTCTGTGGGACTTCTCTCTGACTTTTGCATAAAGTTGCAAATAAATTTGGGAGGTACTGAAATGCAAATGGTGCAGTCTTTGCCTTTATTATGAAGTTGAAGCACATGGGATAATTTCTAATCTTCAAAACCTAATTTTCAACAGTGTCCTTTCTCTGGGCTGGGCAGCCATATTTCGATGTTGAAGGGGAGTTCCTAGTGTGTGTTTTTTTTTAAAGTGGCGTTCAGCACTAAGCAGCAAACCCAGACAAAATGCTTTGTCACGAGCTAAATCAAAATAACCGAGAGCAAGGAATGCCCTTGAATTTCATTGTCCTCACCTTTTTTCAAGTGCAAGCTTCTTTGCTGACCCTGTGTTTTGTGGCACAATGTTCCATGGACATTTGGGGCAAGGTATATCACCTGCTAAACAGAACTTCCAGTTCAGATAAGGTTCCACTCTTTGGGTACTTGATTGCATGGTTAAATATTGGGTAGTCTTTCCATAATTCCTGAAGTAAAGGGACCAGTGTTGCAGTATTTGACACCTAGGGCAAGACCCTAAACTTGGAATGGGCTGAACACGTGTACCAGTGCTCACTCTATTTTCATTTTCCTGCCCTTGCCCTGTATCTTTATTGTATTCCTTTTACATGTACTTGGCTAGTTCCTTTTTGAACAATATGTTCTGTTATTAGAACAGTGACTACATTACCTTACATGTGAGAACATTTCTTCTAACTTTCCCCTTCATTCCCTTGGTGATCTTCAGTCTGTCCCTCTTTGTTACCAATGAGAACAACCTTTTTCTTCTTTATCAAGTCTTGCAACATTTTGAAAATTTTGATTTACTTTTGTTAATCCAGGCTGGAGCTCCAGTGCTGTATTGAGAGAGTGTAACCTTTTTTATCTGAACTGGAGTTACTGTTTTGCATGTGATGTACTTTGTCCCAAATGGCTTGGAACCCCTTCCATGCTGCAGGAAATTGGCAGTCACTAGATGGATCACCAACCATGTTTGCAAACAACTTTGTGCTGCAACACAATCTGTCTGGGAGGGTGGATGTACAAGGTTCCACAACACTATCTTTTTTAAAAAAAAAGCATGGGAGTTCTCCTGGATGTCCTGCCCAATATTTGTTCCTCAAACAACAACACTAAATTACCTGCTCATTCTTGCTGTTTGTGGGAGCTTGCTGTGTGCAAATTGACTGCCATGTTTCCTACATTCAAAAAGTACTTCATGGCTGTGAACACATTGGTACCTCCTGGGGTTGTGAAATGTGCTACATAAATGCAAATTCTTTCATTGCTTGAAACTCTGACGCATGACAAAGTAAGTTTCCGATTTGTGATCCCTCAGATTGCAGGTGGACTTCTTGAGAGTGATTGGGCCATAAAACAGCAACTGTTGCTGATATTTCAACAGAGTGGATCCTGGTTTCTTTCCGATGTAAGCAGATGAAGTATTGTCGGAAGGTTCAGATCCAGGAAGAAACTATTTCCTCTAGTTACAAACTAGCCTCAAGCGTGTAATTGTGCCCTTAACCTGCTTCAGGCATTAGGTGATGATGTGGTTGTTTATCAGTTGCTGGAGCTTGTTTGATATTTGCAGAACAAACAGTACACAAGTTATAGAAAGTGAGCCATGCATGGTTTGCCTGTCACAGTTGCGTTTTCTTAGAATGGTATGAAGAGGTTGGAGTGTAATTTGTGTATTTTTCCTGGTTTTTTTTTTCTTTTGCCTTGCAGGAGGCTGTGTGGGGAGGGGAGGGGGGTGGAATTGTTTAGCCATGACAATCCAGCCACTGTGTTGTGGGGCAGGCTTGATGAACCCAGATTGTCTGTTTCTGCCTGTCAATTCCATACATACTTGTATCCTTCACACTAACCTCACACACTGGATCAATTGAACACCAAGCATTCTGCTATTTTAGTGACTGCTTTAATACTTTCTATTGCTTCAACACGTGGATTTTTGCCATGCATCAAAGCGGTCACATCAATGAACTGGTATTTTGAATATGGCATATCTTGATCTGTCACTCCTGCTACTTGCTCAGTGCTAAGGTGTCACTGTGGTGCAGTTGGTAGCACCCTCTCCTCTGAGTAAGGAAGGTTGTGGGTTTAAGTCCACTTCAGAGATTTAAGCACATAATCCAGGTTGACCTGGCACTGCAGCACTAAATGTGTTGCACTGTTGGAGGTGCCATCTTTCATATGAGACGTGAAGCCAAGGGCTTGTCTGCTCAGTCAGATGTACATTTAAAAGATCCAGTGGCACTATTTGAAGAAAAGCATGCATGCTCTCCAATGTTGCCTCTTTTTACACCTGCCATCCAACCAATGTTGGGCAGCAAAGCAGAGAAAAATCTGCCTTTTTGCACCTCAACCATGAAATGAGGCGAGCGTCATGAAGAAGGGGTAAGGAATGTGTCACTTTGGTTATGCTCCTTTTGGCCACAAATGAAGACTCATGCCATTGGGAGGATAGTGTTGCCTGCTGATGGTGGACTTAGGATTTCAGCTCCACTTGTGTCATGAGGAGCATGGCCAGGTTTTTGTAGAGCTGAAATCATTTGCTCAACATTCTGGTAAGAGAAAAGAAATCCCATTGCACACAGGAGGAAACGGAATAGTTCACTGGAAAACAATAATTAGGATAATCTAATGCTTTCAACAGAGTAAAATGTCTCAAGACACTTTGCAGGAACACAATCTAACATTTGATGCCAAGTCACAGGGAGCTATTGGGACAGATGACTAAAAGCATGGTCAAAGAGGTCGGTTTTGTGGAGCATCTTAAAGGAGGAAAGAGAGGTAAAGAGGCGAAAGGTTTAGGGAAGCAATGCTAGAGTTTGGGGCCCAGACAGCTGAAGGCATGGCTGCCAGTGGAACGGTGCAGAAGCCAGAATTGGAGGAGTGCAGAGATTTGAGTGTTGTAGGACTGGAGGTGATTATGGAGATTGTAAGGAGCAAGGCGGTGGAGGGATTTGAGAACTAGGATGAGAATTTTAAAATGGAGGCATTGCCAGACTTGGTACCAATGTAAGTCAGTGAGCACAGGTGATGGGAGCTTGGGACTTGGTGTGAGTTAGGATAGAGGCAGCAAAGGATGTTCTAATCATCCATTACAGACTATTCTGATTACATTTGGCTCCTTGCCTGGAATGGATATCAATTGGAAGGTTTGACTGGTACATGCCTTTGTTTTGGCAGCATCAAAAGATTGAATTCAATGTTTTCATTACACAGTCACTGACATCTTAACCCCTTAATTATGTACACTTTACAAGAGACTATGGACTATTAATGAGAGGACATCCAGATGTTAACACTTTGGTATGAAACACTGTGCTGCAGTAAAGCTTCATCGAGTGCTCACCTCTTTTTGCTGCTGCTCCGATCTGTATCTGGTTCTCTTTGCCAAAATTGGAGACTGGGTGATGCAACTAAAGCAATGGATGACTTTCAATGGACTTTGTGGCTGTGTTGTGCTCTTCATGGTGTTAGGCATGGCTCAGTAGGTCGCACACTTGCCCGAATCAATGTCGTGGGCTCAAGCCCCAATACAGGAGCTTGAGTACAAAAGCTAGGCTGGTACCCCAGTGCAGAACTGAGCGAGTGCTGCACTGTCAGAGGTGCTATCTTTTGGATGAGAATCGAAACAGAGGCCCAGTCTGCCCCCCTCGTGGACATAAAAGAACCCACTCCACTATTTTGAGGAAAAGCTGGGAGTTCTTCCCGATGTCCTGCCCAATATTGATCCCTCAAACTACATCACTAAAACAGATTATTTGCTCATTTATTGCATTGCTGTTTGTGGAAGTTTACTGTGTAAATTGTCTGCTACATTTCCTATATAATGACAGTGACTACACTTCAAAATTGTCTGTAAAGAGGTTTGGTATGTCCCAGTCTCTCAAAGGTGCTAGAAATGTAAGTCTTTCCTTGTTTTCTTGTAGCAGTAGTGCGATGGGTGTTTGCACTGCCTTGCACGGTACTAATACTAACGCACCAGGAATTGTTCTAGGCTTGAGTCTTGGTTTACATTGTTAGCTGATCTCAACTGGGCTTTGCATCTTTGCATCCTCATTGGCTACTGGCGAGGTCCAGAGGACTGGAGAGTAGCCAATGTTCCTTTGTTTAAGAAGGGTAGCCAGGATAATCCAGGAAGTTATAGGCCGGCGAGCCTTAAGTCAGTGGTAGGGAAATTATTAGAGAGGATTCTTCGGGCCAGGATTTACTCCCATTTGGAAACAAATGAACTTATTAGCGAGAGACAGCATGGTTTTGTGAAGGGGAGGTCATGTCTCACTGATTTGAGTTTTTTGAGGAAGTGATGAAAATGATTGAGGGAAGGGTGGTGGATGTTGTCTATATGGACTTCAGTTAAGCCTTTGACAAGGTCCCTCATGGCAGACTGGTACAAAAGGTGAAGTCACACGGGATCAGAGGGGAGCTGGCAAGATGGATACAGAACTGGCTCTGTCATAGACAGAGGGTAGCAGTGGAAGGGTGCTTTTCTGAATGGAGGGATGTGACTAGTGGTGTTCCGCAGGGATCAGTGCTGGGACCTTTGCTGTTTGTAGTATATATAAATGATTTGGAGGAAAATGTAGCTGGTCTGATTAGTAAATTTGAGGACGACACAAAGGTCGGTGGAGTTGCGGGCAGTGATGAGGATTGTCAGGATACAGATCAGTTTGAGACTTGGGCGGAGAAATGGCAGATGGAGTTTAATCTGGACAAATGCGAGGTAATGCATTTTGGAAGATCTAATGCAGGTGGGAAGTAAACAGTAAATGGCAGAACCCTTAGGAGTATTGACAGGCAGAGAGATCTGGGCGTACAGGTCCACAGGTCACTGAAAGTGGCAACGCAGGTGGATAAGGTAGTCAATTGGCAAGTCATGCTGCAGCTGTACAGAACCTTAGTTAGGCCACACTTAGAATATTGCATGCAATTCTGGTCACCACACTACCAGAAGGACATGGAGGCTTTGGAGAGGGTACAGAGGAGGTTTACCAGGATGTTGCCTGGTCTGGAGGGCATTGGCTATGAGGAGAGGTTGGATAAACTCGGATTGTTTTCACTGGAACGACGGAGGTGGAGGGGGCAACATGATGGAGGTTTACAAAGTTATGAGCGGCATGGACAGAGTGGATAGTCAGAAGCTTTTTCCCAGGGTGGAAGAGTCAGTTACTAGGGGACATAGGTTTAAGGTGAGAGGGGCAAAGTTTAGAGGGGATGTGCGAGGCAAGTTCTTTACACAGAGGGTGGTGAGTGCCTGGAACCTGCTGCTGGGGGAGGTGGTGGAAGCAGGTACGATAGCGATGTTTAAGAGGCATCTTGACAAATATATGAATAGGATGGGAATAGAGGGATACAGTCCCCGGAAGTGCAGAAGGTTTTAGTTTAGGCAGGCATCAAGATCGGCGCAGGCTTGGAGGGCCGAATGGCCTATTCCTGTGCTGTACTGTTCTTTGTTCTTGGTCCATCAGTTGGGGATATTACACCAACTCTGGGGTAAGGAGAGGAGGAATCGACCAGGGTTTCTACTGACTTGACTTGGAGGAAGTGTGTGGGTGCCAGCCAAGGATGGGATCAAAGATGACTACTGATCTCCACAGTCAAATAGGCCTCGCTGTTGAGGCTCCCAGTGGACTTGGCTGAGGTAGCAAAGGCTGCCTTCACTTTTGGAAAAAGGAGCAGAGTTAATCAAGGGGAGACATTTTCTTCAAACTTGGTATCAATGCAGACTTGATGTGGAGAAGTGTGAACACTTGAATTGAGTTCATTTTGAGGGGCTATTCCAAGACTCATGCCCTTGTCAGCAGAGAGATTGAATGCAAAGCAGACTCTCAATGCTAGGCAAATTTTTGCCCCTGAGCATCAAACAGCAGCTGACATTTAAAAAAAAAAAAAAAAATCTGTGGAAAACTGCCTGTATTTGTCTAATGCACGTGGGATCAATCGCAGCGCAGTCTACTGGTTCCCATTACATGCTGGTGCATACAATTCCCAGTCAGTTTTATAACCAGTATTAATTATTGTTTTGAAAAATGTTTTAAATGAACATTGCTGATCAAGCTCAAATATTGTTTCTGTCCAGTGAGGCTTTGTCTTTGTGAACAAATGGGATAATTGTCTTTGATTCCTGGTGATTTCGAACTCTGAATTGAGTAGAACTCTGTGATCTATCCCTCTGTAATTGGTTGCCTGAGGGTCAGCACCTTAATGTCCAAAAAAAAAGCATTAATTGCACGTTAGTTATTCAGTTGAAAAGTCGCCAGAAATTTTGATCCTCTTAGTGGTATCTCTTTACAAATTGATTTTCCTAAACTCAAATTGGAATTTTATTCTGTATTTTCCATTGTCTGCATAGCAATTGCATCTGCATTGTCCAGATGAGGGGACAGTCTATTCCTTGGTCCATATTAATGCTGTTCTAGCCCACTTGAATTTTTTTTGGAAGAAGTGACACTTCCTGAATCCAGGCTGCTAAAGAACTTTTCATAAAGATCTTTTGTTGAGGCAGTGAGTGTGGCAAACATGGAGATGGATGTGTAATAAAAAATACAAAATGCTGGAAACACTCAACTGGTTTGGCAGCCTCAATGGAGAGAGAAATAGTTAACATTTCACCTCAATTACCTTTTATCAGATCTGGAAAAGTGTAACCGGTTTTAAGCAAATATGGGGGGGGGGGGGAGAAAGGGGAAGGTCTTTGATAGGATGGAAAGTAGGAGAGATTAAATGACAAAAGAGATGACTGTGCAAGGCAAAAGGGTGTGACCATGGGATAAGTAAAGAAACAAAAGATGGGTCTAGAAGAGGTGCAAATAAGAAAAGCATAACCATTAATCATTAAAGATATAAAAGCAAAATACTGCGGATGCTGGAAATCTGAAATAAAAACAAGAAATCCTGGAACCACTCAGCAGGTCTGGCAGCATCTGTGAAAAGAGAAGCAGAGTTAACGTTTCGGATCAATGACCCTTCTTTGGAACTCATTATATAGATAGCTGACATTCAAAAATGGATAGAGCCCGATGTATATGAAACCAGCTCAGTAGGGATTGATGTGGAGCTGTCTTAATCGAAGAGCACCAGGGGTAAAGAAACCACAGAAGGATCTAAATAACATTTGCAAATTTGCAGAGCTACAATATACAAAAAGTAATACTGATAAATACTGTAGAAACGTAGAAAAATAGGAGCAGGAGTAGGCCATTCAGCCCTTCGAGCGTCCACTGCCATTCAATACAATCATGGCTGATCATGCAAACTCAGTACCCTGTTCCTGCTTTCTCCCCACATCCCTTGATCCCTAAGAACTACATCTAACTCTTTTTTTTCTTGAATATATTTAATGATTTGGCCTCAACTGCTTTCCGTGGTAGAGAATTCCATATGTTCACCACCCTCTGGGTGAAGAAGTCCCTCCTCATCTCAGTCCTAAATGGCTTACTCCTTATCCTTAGACTGTGACCCCCGGTCCTGGACTCCCCCGCCATCGGGAACATCCTTCCTGCATCTAGTCTGTCCAGTCCTGTTAGAATTTTGTAGGTTTCTATGCGATCCCCTCTCATTCTTCTAAACTCTAGCGAATACTAGCCTAATCAACACAAACTCCCTTCATACGTCAGTCCTGCCATCCCAGGAATCAGTCTGGTGAACCTTTGCTGCACTCCCTCCATAGCAAGAACATCTTTCCTCTGATAAGGAGACCAAAACTGCGCACAATACTCCATATGTGGTCTCACTAAGGCCTTGTATAATTGCAGCAAGATATCCTTGCTCCTGTACTCGAATCCTCTCGTTATGAAGGTCAACATACCATTTGCCGCCTTAGCATGCAGGTGCAGCAGGCAATTTACTTTTCAGTGACTGGTGCACAAGGGCACCAAGTCTCGCTGCACCTCCCCCTTTCCCAATCTATCGCCGTTCAGATAATCTGCCTTTCTGTTTTTGCCGCCAAAGTGGATAACCACACATTTATCCACATTATACTGCATCTGCCATGTATTTGCCCACTCACTCAACCTGCCCAAATCACACTGGAGCTTCTCTGCATCCTCCTCACAGCTCACACTCCCACCCAGCTTTGTGTTGTCTGCAAACTTGGATATATTACATTTAATTCCCTCATCTATATCATTAATATATATTGTGAATAGTTGGGGTCCTAACGCTGATCCCTGCGGTACCCTACTCATCACTACCTGTCACTCAGAAAAAGACTCTTTTATTCCTACTCTGTTTCCTGTCTGCCAGCCAGTTCTCTATCCATGTCAGTACCTTACCCCCAATCCCATGTGCTTTAATTTTACACGCTAATCTCTTATGTGGGACCTTATCGAAAGCCTTCTGAAAGTCCAAATACACCACATCCACTGGTTATCCTTTATCTATTCTACTAGTTACATCCTCAGAAAATTCCAGTAGATTTGTCAAGCATGATTTCCCTTTCGTAAATCCATGTTGACTTTGTCCGATCCTGTCGTCGTTTCCAAGTGCTCTGCTAATACGTCTTTTATAATGGACTCTAGCATTTTCCTCACTACTGATGTCAGGCTAACTGGTCTATAATTCAGTTTTCTCTCTACCTCCTTTTTTTAAATAGTGGGGTTACATTAGCTACCCTCCCATCTGTAGGAACTGTTCCAGAGTCTATAGAATTTTGAAAAACGACCAGCGATGCACCTACTATTTCTAGGGCCACTTTCTTAAGTACTATGGAATGTAGATTATCAGGCCCGGGGGATTTATCAGCCTTCAATCCCATCAATTTCCCTAACACCATTTCCCTCCGAATACTAACTTCATACAGTTCCTCCTTCTCACCAGACTCTGTTTCCCAACTTTTCTGGGAGGTAATTTGTATCCTCCTTTGTGAAAACTGAATCAAAGTATGTATTTAATTGGTCTGCCATTTCTTTGTTCCCCATTATAAATTCCCCCGTTTCTGACTGTAAGGGACCCACATTTGTCTTCACTAATCTTTTTCTCTTCACATATCTCTAGAAGCTTTTACAGTCAGTTTTTATGTTCTTTGCAAGCTTACTCTCATACACTCTCTTCCCCTTCTTAATCAATCCCTTTGTTCTCCTTTGAATTCTAAACTGCTCCCAGTCCTCGGGTTTGCTGCTTGTTCTGGCCATTTTATATTTCTCCTCCTTGGATCTAATACTATCCTTAATTTCTTTCGTAAGCCATGGTTGAGCCAGCCTTCCTGTTTTATTTTTGCACCAGACCGGAATGAACAATTGTTGTAATTCATCCATGCGCTCTTTAAATGCTGGCTATTATCTATCCACCGTCAACACTTTTAAGTAATGTTCCCCAATCTGTCATAGCCAACTCGCGCCTCATACCTTCATAGTTTCCTTCATTTAGATTCAGGACCCTAGTCTCAGAATTCTTCATTAAGATGGAGAGTGAGAGAGTGGTTTCAATCATGTTATGGTCGTTCTTCCTCAAGGGACCCTGCACAACAAGATTGTTAACTAATCCTTTCTCATTATGCAATACCCAGTTTAGGATGGCCTGTTCTCTAGTTGTACATTGGAGGTAGAGTTGTTGACAACATTTGCATAATGTAGAGGAAAGGCTGTAAGAGGTGCTGGAAACTCGACGCTAATCATGTTTAGTTGTTGTGAGGGAGCAGTCTGGGAAATGAACAGGCTATTGAGCTGCAGTTACCAAGTCAATGGAAAGAACTTGTATTTCTATAGTCTTTCATGACATCAAGACGACATATTGCTGCGCCTGTTTCAGCTAAACAAAATAAGTGACAACCATTCGCTGGTTCATTCCTCAGGGCCATGCCTTGACCTATCACTGTCAAGCTGCCTGGTTTAAATTTCAAACAAAGCTTGGCAGTTAACTGGCAGTCACCATTAACTGGTGCATTCTGCATGGCCCAAAAAGGAATATTTCGCCTTGTTTGTCTACCCAACACCAGTTAGTGCTCTCATCCAACTGCACTAGATCATTAATGTGTAGAATTACTTTGAGTTTTGTAGAGAACTGCCTGCAGTTTACAGCAGGCCTTCATCACTGGAGCAGAAGAGGTGACAGCTCCTAGAAGTATTGCACAGAGGCCATGCAGTTGGTCCTTGACTTGGGGCGAATGAGTCCTGAGGAAAGGCTGTTTTTTTTTTAAAAAAAAAATCTGACCCTTTAGCTTTGAAAGGAGGTGAATGAGTGGACACGTTTTAGAGATCTATGAATCTACCAGTTAGGTGGAATCAGAAAGGTTCATCGATGCTGTCATGCTGAGACCATGTTGCAAAACAAGAAATCATAAGTAGAAGCTGGTCAAAGGTATAGAACCTTGGTTAGCGTGTACTTGAAGTACTGGTCTCCATATTATAGAAAAAGATATAGAAGTACTGGAGAAAGTGAAAATATCAGAGGTGAGCTTGACTCTCCAGCAAGACTAAACAGGTTGGGGCTCTTTACAAAAGAGAAGGCTGAGGATTTGGCTTGATAGAGGTCTCGAAACATCAAGATGTCTCCATTTGTGAGGCAGTCCAAAACTAGGGGCCATAAATCTCATGTTCTGATGATTGGTCACTGACCTGAAATGTTAACTCTGCTTCTCTCTCCACAGATGCTGCCAGACCTGCTGAGTATTTCCAGCATTTCTTGTTTTTATGCCCTAAATCTCCTCTTTGGCCTCCTTATCTCGAGAGACAATGGGTAAGCGCCTGGAGGTGGTCAGTGGTGTGTGGAGCAGCGCCTGGAGTGGCTATAAAGGCCAATTCTAGAGTGACGGGCTCTTCCACAGGTGCTGCAGAAAAATTTGTTTGTCGGGGCTGCTACACAGTTGGCTCTTCCCTTGCGCCTCTATTTTTTCCTGCCAACTGCTAAGTCTCTTCAACTCGCCGCACTTTAGCCCCACCTTTATGGCTGTCCGCCCTAAATGTAATGGTCACTAATACGTTTAATAGGGAATTTAGGAAAAACTTGTTTATCTAGAGTAATTAGAATGTGGCGCTTGCTACCACATGAACTGGTTGAGCTGAATAGCATGGATGCATTTCAGGGAAAGCTGGATAAGTACGAAGGAGAAAGGAATAGAAGGATATGGGAATAAGGTTGCATGAAGTAGATTGGAGGTTACCTGTGTGGAGCATAAACACTGATATGAACGAGTTATGCCAATTGGCCGTTTCCGTGCTGTAAATTCTATAATACTATAAGTTCAGGACTGATGTTGGGAGGACTTAATCAAACAGTAATGCTTGAAATTGGCTGCAATAGGGGAGAGGAAGCAAACCGTGCAATGTTTCAAGAAGGAGTTTGCTGGGTTTGGGGGAAGAGTTGATGGTATGTGGATGAGCAGAATTCACTGGAAGGATGGAACTAGATGGTGATTGCAACCTGTAATTAAAGTTTGGTCCTGTTGTGTTCTTAGGACTATCTTGACTGCATCACGGACCAATCAAGACTCCCCCTGGGGACAGATGAACGCTTGGCCCTGTTTGGGAACATTGGAGAGATCTATCGCTTCAACAGGTGAGCAGACCCTAATCTAATAAACCCAGCAAGGCTCCTGCATGTCGAGTGCAAATCTGGTTTGAATATACGGGTAACCAGTTGGCTCTAATTCTGTTTTCTTTGTCCCAAATGGATGTGATTTGAGGTGTTGAGTTGCCAGTAAGTTGTATTTTAAGGCAGTGCTGACTTTGGGAGTATCTCATGTATCCCTGATATTAATTGCTGCACCATTGGCCATGCCTTCAACTGCCTAGGTCAGAAGTTCTGCAATTCCCTTCTGGCCCCTTTTTGCCTCTCTAACTCTTTCCTCCTTTTAAGATGCTCCTTAAAAGTTTTTGGCCATCAGCCCTAATGTCTCCTTATGCAGCTCAGTCAAATTTTGCTTTATAACACTCCTATGAAGCGCCTTAGGACGGGTTATTATGTTAAAGGTACTATATAAATAAAAGTTGTTGTTGCACTGTTCACCTCACTGAGCAATGAGCAGCGGAGAGGGGAGTTAGCAGTAAAAGCATGGTCAATGAGAAGGATGATTAGGATCTTGAAGGCCTAGAGAAAGGTATTAAGGCAAAGATAATCATAGCCTCCTCCTATACTGCTTATATTCTATTTGTTCCATCCAGCTTGTGCAGGCTCTCTGGGTAGTGTTTTTACATCGTCATATTCTCCCACACTCTTCATTTTCACATTTATCTAAGATTCTTTAGAAACGCTGTAGATTCTGCTTCCACCTTTGCTCGTATTCCCTCTTATAAAATTGTACAGAATGGGAGGCCATTGAGCCCATTGTGCCTGTGCTGGCTCTTTGAAAGAACTATCCAATTAGTCCTACTCCCTGCGATTTCTCCATAACACTGGAATTTATTTTCCCTTTCAAGTATAATCCAGATATTTTTTTTTTTTTTTGCAAGTTTCTATTGAATCTGCTTCCATGTCCCTTCCAGTAATACTTTCCACATCATAACCTGCTGAGAGCTTGGATCTGTAGTGCTTTCCATGACGTCAAGATATTCCAAAGTGCTTTGCAGCCAATGAAGTTCTTTTTGAAGTGTAGTCACTGTTGTAATATAGGAAATATGGCAGCCAGTTTGGGCCCAGCAAGACCCCACAAACAGCAATGTGATGACCATGTAAACTGTTTTTGTTGCTTGAGGGGTAATTATTTGTTAGGACAATAGTGCCATGGAATCTTTTATATCCACTTAAATCAAGGCCTGATCTGCCCCCTCAACATGTCATCCAAAAGACACCACCTCTGACAATGCAGCGCTCCCTCAGTATGGCACTGGAGTGTTGGCCTGGATGATATGTCCAAATTGCTGGAATGGGGCTTGAACCCACTGACTTCTGACTGAGACCAGAGTGCTACCACTGAAACAAAGCTGATACTTAAAACATAAAGCATTTTGTGTACTTGAACGTGTCAAGTCATGTGGGAGAGGGAATAACACAAAAGCATTAAATAACAGACTTAGTGGCACCTGAAACCTGTGTTGTATAATCAATGGGATTTGGAACACAATTTGGGAAAATAAGTACTCTTGCAGTTGTTATTACAATGGCTCCTCATTGGTCTCTTTTAGTGTCTGTTTACTGTTGCAGTCCCACCAAACCTTTTAATAAACCCTTCTACGCTCTGTGGAAGTACTTTTAACAATGATGAGCTCTCAGCCAGAAATTCTGGCTCCTGGATTAATCACGAGGGAAAGAAATTGCTTTCAGAAAGACGGGGAATAGGGATTATGGGTACGTAGTCCAATTGGCAGGATGTAACTCGTGGTTTCCCCCAGGGATCTGTACTGAAGCCACGGATTTTCACTATATTTATCATTGACACATGAAGGAGTAGAGAACGGTTATATCTGTTTGACAGTACTTTAGTTGGGCGGAACAGTAAATAATGCAGGTGGAAGTGGAAATTTTCAAAGGGACGTTGATGGGTTAAGTGAATAGGCAACATAGTGACAAATGGAGCTCCATATGTGAAAGCCTGAGCTCGTCCACATTAGAGGTAAAAAGGGACCAATGAATGATAGATCTGAGTATTTTATAAAGGGCAAGAAGCTAGGAACCGTGGAGGAGCAGAGAGATTTAGGGGTACATGTGCAGAAATCACTTAAAACTAGTAGACAGAAACACAAAATAATTGGCCTTTATCTCAAGAGAACTGGAATACAAAGGATGGAAACTTTTAGTTATATAAGGCTCAGGTCCGATCCCAACTGGAGGACTGCGTTCAATTCTGTGCCTCAAAAGGGATCAATTGGCTGTAAAAGTGCATATTCACCAGAATGATGAGGTTAAATTATTCCTTTGAGTATAGAAGATTAAGGGTGACCTAATTGAGGTGTTGAAGATGATTTGATAGGGTTAGATAGAGGAAAAACTATTCCTCGATTGGGTGAGTCCAGATCAAGGAGGTATACCTTCAAATTAGACAGGGTGTCTTCAGGGAGCACTTCTTCACACAAAGGGTAACTGAAATCTGGAACACTCTATCCCAAAAGGTTATAGATGCAAGGTCGAACTGAGATTGATAGATTTTTGTTAAGCAAGGGTATTAAGGGATATGGAACCAAGGCAGATAAACTGAGTTAGATACATAAGCCATGATCTAATTGAATGGTGGAACATCCTCCAAGGGCTGAATGGCCACCTCGTGTTCCTCAGTTCTTGTGTTCCATCTAAATATAGCATCTTTTCATTGCTCTTCTCCAGCACCCTAAACAATGAATTGCATTGCACAGTCAGTGTTTAAATATAGCTGTCAAGTTGTACACAGCAAGGCCCCACAAAAGTCTGCAATGAAGAACCAGTTAACCTGTTTCTGGTGGTTGTTGGGTGAGGGATGAATGTTGGTCAGGATACCAAGAGAACTCCCAAACCCCTTCATATAGTGTTTTGGGATGTTTTAAACCATAGGGTTGTCAAAGTTGGAGGCATTCTTGGAGGTTTGACCATGTGATGTCTGGGCCGCACTCCTTTCCCCAGCTTCCCTCTTGAGGTGGTTTGATTGACTCTCCTTGGGCAGCAATGTTTGAGATCTTTCAGACCTGAAGTGGTATAAATGGTCATTAGAATCAGATAATAGGAAAACATCGTTGATTTATCAACTTTATTAAGATTTGCAGGTTCACATTGGAAAGAAAGTCATGTTCATAACTGAAAAAAGGTTTTGTGAAGGAGGGAAGACAAAAAAAAAGTACATGCATCTGAAACATACTGTGAATAGTAGAGCAAAATAAAAAGTTATAAATAACTGAGAATAAGAGGGAGCGAGGAACAAATGTTTAATCATTAAACATGTGAAGATAAATATTAGTTATACCCGTGTAGCCCTACATCTTTCAGCATTGGTAATGGATGTAATATTTAATAGGTGAGTTCTCCTTTGCGTCCTGTCCAATATTTATCCCACAACTAACATCACTAAGACAGATGATCTGGTCATTACCCACATTGCTGTTAATGGGAGCTTGTGTGCAAATTGGTCGCCACATTTCCTAGATTACAACAGTGACTACACTTACAAATTACTTAATTGACTGTGAAGTGATTTGAGATACCTTGAGGTTGTGAAAGGTGCTATATAAATGCAAGTTCTTTTATTCTTTAAACTGGGCTGCTACAGGTGTCTGAATTGACATTCCGAGTCAGACTACCAGTCAGCAGATCCTTGGGAAATCTGCTAGTATCGGTGTAAAATGTAACTTTCTTCTCTTGTTGTTTACAGTGAACTGCTTCAAGATCTGGAGAGCTGTGACAGTGATCCTGTCGCAATAGCAGAATGTTTTGTAGCAAAGGTAAGCAGCCTCTTCCCTTCAATGCGAGATTGCAAGCGCAATACTGGAGGAAGTTTAGTTTGAAATGTACATCAGGAATGATGCATAGGTGTAAGATTGATGTGCCGATGATTTCCTTTAACTCCTATGTAATATTTTAGTCTGTGCACTCTGCGGCACAGGAGCAGGAAACAGCCTGCTGATTGTCCTGGGATCTCATCCGGAGTTGAATCCAAATTACAATCTGCATTAACATATTAAAATGCTGATCAGTGAAGCTTGGATTCTCCTTCCATTGAAATCAATGGATCCCGCTGTCATGGCGACGTGTTGCAGAGGGCATGCTCTAACCCCTGTCTGTTGCAACAAATGGTGCTAAAAGCGAAAACAACTGGTTGGAGTATTGGGATGAATTTTAACCCCCCCCACCCCACAAAAAAAAAACACAGCGGGGGTGGGGGGGGGGGGGGGGGGGGTGTTGGGAGAGAAGTTAAAATGTTAAAAATCTCAAAACCGCCTCCGACCTGTCTGCTTCTGGGTTGAACGGGACGAGATGGTCGGCCAATCCGCTCGCAGGAAGGAGGCAGGCGGGTTGGCCATTAAAATATTTAAATGAGGCTGGCAGCTTTGGATTTAACCTGTTTTATGTTTAATGGTGGCTGACTGGGTTTCTTGGGTCTTTGGAGCTTCAGGGGTAAATTTAAGTGCCTTCTATAGCACTGCTTGTGAGCCAAGAAGAGCAGGATTGCTTCCTCCATCCCCCCCCACCCCCCCCATCCCAGGAGTATTTCCCCCATATAAAGATCACTGGGGTTCAGATTCCCCCTGCATTTCTAGTAACAGCTGCTGCCTGTTCCCCATCTAAATGGAAGCCAGGCCTGTCAATTAGGCTGACTTTTTTTTTTCCCTATTCATTCTTGGGGTGCGTAGGACGCTGGCATGGCCAGCATTTATTGCCTCTAATTATTCTTGAGAAGGTGATGGTGAGCTGCCTATCTGGCAGGAACCTGGTGTTGCCTCAGTGAGGATCTAACCCATTTGTGGAGGGTGGTTAAACATGTTAACAAAGGCACTGAGCGAGTGCAGGTTCTATGTTTCTTTTAGTAACTTCTTTGGTGGGGAGAGGGGCAAGTCAAACAGCCATTTGTGGGCAAAGGCATTGATAAAATGTTTGGTGTTGTCTTAGATGGAGTGGAATTAAAAACATAGAAACTGGAGTAGGGCCATTCAGCCCCTTGAACCTGTTCCACCATTCAGTTTGTGGCTGATTGCTATCTTAAATTTAATTCCATATCCCTTAATACCCTTAGTTATAGTTAACAAAAGAAAAATCTCTCTCTCTGTTTTGAAATGATTAATTGACCTAGCTTCAACAGTATTTTGGGGAAAGCATTCCAGATTTCACCTATCTTTTGTGTAAAGACATGATTCCAGACGTCACCCCTGAATGGCCTGGCTCTAATTTTAACATTATGCCCCCTTGTTCGGGACTCTCCCACCAGAGGAAATCGGATAGATGGAGAGAACCTACCAACTCTTTTTTTTAAATTATCTTAAACACCTCCAGTTAGATCACCCCTTAATCATCTTGGCTCGAGGGAATACAAGTTTACTCTTTGCAACCTGGCCTCCAGGTTGGTTCAGTGATCCTGAGATCTTGAATATTATCCAGTCCACCACATTGCTATGTAGCTACAGGTCTGCCAGCACTGATCTGTTTAACATGCCACTTCTGATGAATGAGTCTGGGTCTGATGTGTCTGTTTTCTTCATTATGCAGAGTGAAGAATTTCACATCTACACGCAGTACTGCACAAACTATCCAAGGTAAGCTAGCATTACTAACAGAAGACACAACATGGGTCGCAGTCCTGTGGCGCACTGAGGTTTGGTGTGGACATTACATGCAGAGCATGCTCTTTCTCTGTGGCTCATAGTGGGACAGGCCAATTTTCACCTAACCCACCTGTCATGCAACAGACTAGATCAGGTGGAAAGGTGGTTTCACAATCCATGCGCATTTTTTTTAAGTAAATGTAGAGTAATAGTGAGTAAAACCAGTGTTCCACTCAATCCCCTGGGATTCTCACCTGGTATGTTAGGTTAAAATTGACCCCAAAGTGTCAGGTAGACATTTATTAAAGAAAGCCTACATTTGGAGCTTGTTCAGATTCAGGTATCCCTGTTGTTTCAAGGAAATTATAAAGTAGGATCTCTCATTTTCCTGTTCATTCTGCAGGTGCTGTATTGCTAATACCTTTTCCTTTCCTCTTGATCCCCTCAATAGTGGAGGAAAAACCCAGCAGTCAGCTGACTGGAAGATGCAAGAATCTGCAGGAAGATTGATTTGGGGTTCTGTTGCCTCCTGTTTTAACTTGACCGTTATACAATTCTGTCTGTAATTGGTTCGTTAAAGAACCTGGGGGAAAAACCCTCTTTTTTAGGCAACAGGAGTTTGTCGAATGACTGAAAATATTGTGTAAAATGTTGTTTTATGCTGCATTAGGATATTTAAATGTGCTCTCAGACACCAAAGGTGAGATGAGCTTTAGTTTTATTTTTCAGTCAAGTATTCGGTGTCTGCTGTGGAATTCAGTATTCTATGAAACTCACTGCAGCTGTTGAGGTGATTTCGGTAATGGTTCATGGGATCAATGGAGCTTGTTGCAGCTACTGAGGGGACCAAGTGCCAATGATCCAAGGAATTTTGTACTGTTAATGGTTTTTCAGTCAGGTATTCTATGTCGAGGCAAATAAATGTTGCCGGCGGATTACAACAAAGTGAAAATGAGATTAAAAAAGAGCTTCCAGAGAGCCCCAGTTGGGGGAAGGAAACATCCAGCATCAGCTGAGCAGGAAATGCCACTTGTAAAGTCTTGACTGTTTGTCACGTGACAGTAAAGATACGGGTATTGTCTTGTAAAGAAGCCAGTTATTTAACAGAGCCACTAATCCTTATGGATCACTTGCAGGTCTGTGGCTGTGTTAACAGAATGTATGAGAAACAAAGTACTTGCCAAATTCTTCAGAGAGCGACAGGAGACCTTAAAACACTCCCTACCTCTGGGATCCTACCTTCTCAAACCAGTGCAACGCATCTTAAAATACCACCTCCTCTTGCACGTAAGTGTTTTTTTTTAATGGTTTTCATTCTTTGGTCCAGCAGTTTTAAGGATGACTTTACTGGCAATTGATGCATCCAGCATCCAGCAAATATCTTGTCAAAAGTTCAGGGTCAAGTTCCACTCCAGGAGTTGAGCATAAAAACTTGGGCTGACATTTCAATGCAGTACTGGGAGAGTGATGCACTGTCTGAGGTGCTGAGACGTTGAACCAAGGCCCCAGCTGCCTGTTCGGGTAGATGTAAAAGATCCCATTGGCATTATTTCGAAGAAGAACAGGGCAGTTATCCCTGGTGTCCTGGCCAATATATATCCCTCTATCAACAACAAAAACCGATTATCTGGTTGTTATCACATTGCTGTTTCTGGGAGTTTGCTGTGTGCAAATTGGCTGCCACATTTCTTACATTACAACAGCGACTACACTTCAAAAGTACTTCATTGGCTGTAAAGAGCGTTGAGACGTCCGGTGGTCATGAAAAGTGCCATATAAATGCAAGTCTTTTTTTTTCTTTAAACTGCAGCTGTGGAGGGGATCCAGCAATGTCAATGGTACAAAGGATTTACTGAGTTTACTACAGTTGTTTATATCCAGTAATATCAATGGTAGAAGGAATCTATCTAGCCCAGTGCAGTTTCTTCATATAGTGTTTTCCAACCGCATCCTTGAATTACAGGATTGCCTGTATTGGCTTTCATCTGTTTTGCATTTTAATATGGTGGTCTGGGTATGGACCCTTTGAGTGTTGCACTGTGCATGTCAAAGCGTTGTATCTTTGACCCAGGTCAGGCAGTTGATAGCAAGAATGCAAACTCCAAAATGCCATTAGTTAATATGATCATTACCTGTCTGCTGTTTGATACCTGAATGAGCATACCTAATTGTGACAGGTAAGAACCAGTCCAGGTGAGCTGCTGTTGAAGATGTTTATGGGGCTTTCTGAAGGGGTTCTACTGTGTTGGCTGGTGGAAACATTTTGGTTTCTACACTTTTGAAATGGAGCAGCTGCTAATCACCAAATCAGAACTTGTTGCTGCACAAGGGAGAAATTTGGGAACCGCAGTTTGTAAATTTCCTGTACTTCCTTGTGATTTGATAAGTTTACAGCCAAGTGATAGTTGATTTGGGGAAGTACCTTCGGGGTAGATATTGTCATTGAGCACATGTTCCAGATGGAACTCTGCTTCACTGTGCTGCTGGCCTCCTGCCCAAACCCCTGCGCCTGCTGACCAACCACACTACCTGAAGCTCACAGCTAGTGAGGCAAGCAGTACAAAGTTTCTCTTTGGGCAATGGAGGCTCGACAGGCAGCTAGTCAGTTGATGAAGTTAGTGAAAGGCAGGCCGAGCCCTAATCTCAGGCGAGCCTCGCTGTTGGAGTGCACGCTGTTTGTGCCCTGTGGTAAAGTGAGACATCACTGACTTTCTACCTGTCCCAGATATTTATTTTCTTACGACTCTTTACCCGTCTCTTTGGTTATTTTGTTGTACAGGAAATCGTTAACCACCTGGAGAAGGACACTGAGTGTTACGATGTAGTGCAGGACGCCATTGACACAATGCAGAGGGTGGCTTGGCACATTAATGACATGAAGAGGAAACACGAACACGCAGTAAGGCTGCAGGTAAAAGATTTTTAAAATTTCTTCTGCGGATGTGGGCGCACTTGCAAGGTCGGCGGTATTTATTCCCCATCCCTAGTTGCCTGAGAAGGTGGCAGCGGACCTTATGTAAGCCACTCGCGGTTTGATACAACCGAAGGCTTCGTTAGGCCACTTCAGTAGTGGTTAAGATAAAACTGCTGATTATTTTGCTGGAGGGTGTTGTCATAAAGGCCAGAAGATCACTTATTTGATTCCTAGTCTGTATGGGACTCTGGTGGCAGTCGGGCGACCTCCGCTCGCCTCAGTTTGGGGAGGGGGAAAGATTAGTCAAAGGCACCACACTCCTGCTGCTATCCTGTTTAACATCCCTGGGTGTTGATATTACACCAGAAACAGGGTCATGCTCGGCTGCCATCACTCATATTAAGCTCACCCATCCAGAATTGCCACCTAGCAGGCAGTGACTGTTGAACTGTACCCCAGCACCCGGTAACACTTTCAGGAGAAGGTGACTGTATTGAGAGGGGGCATGGGGAGAGGCCAGCAATGTCTTTTTTCTTTTTAAGGTGCCTGTTAAACCATCACACTGGCCCTTCCTATAGGAGGAGTGTGACTTGAAAATATGCAGCAGGATTTCATGAACAGTTCAGAAACCATGATGCATTTAACTTGCAAGAACATTATGTCCTCAATTAAGAGAAGCAAAGGCATTGTGATCTTGCAACAAGTACATATTAGAATCCCCAAAATACAGTGAGAACATGGTCCTCATCTGTCCTGTATTTGAATAAGATGGTATTAAGTGGTTCTCTGACCCCGTTTAAAGTACTGTGTTCAGTTCTGGGCACCACACCTCGGGAAGGATATGTTGACTTTGGAAGGGTGCTGCACAGATTCCTTAGACTGATACTGGGCCTAAAATGGTTAAATTATGAGGATAGGTTGCATAGACTAGGCTTGTATTCCTTTTGAGTATAGAAGATTAAGGAGGGGTGATCTAATTGAGGTTTAAAACGATTAAGGGATTTGATAGGGTAGATGGAGAGAAACTATTCCCTCTAGTAGGGGATTTCAGAACAAGGGTGGGGGTGGGTGGGCGGGTATGACCTTAAAATTAGAGCTAGGCCCTTCAGTGGTGATGTCAGAAAGCACTTGACAAAAGATAGTGGAAATTTGGAACACACTCCCTCAAAAATCTGTTGAAGCTTTTCAAACTCATGAATAGATTTTTGTAGGGTGAGGGCATTGAGGGATATGGAACCAAGGTGGGTAAATGGAGTTAAGATACAGATCAGCTATCATCTAACTGAATGGCGGAATAGGATTGAGGGAGTGAATGGCCTACTCCTGTTCCTATGTTTTGATAGTATTCGTTGATCTCTCTGCTTTGCTTCTGCTGCTGTTTGATCATTTATCTGTGTTCTTATTAAGGAAATACAGAGCCTGCTGACAAACTGGAAGGGTCCAGACCTGACCAGCTATGGAGAGCTGGTCTTAGAGGGAACATTCCGCATACAGGGAGCCAAAAATGAACGCACTTTGTTTCTTTTAGATAAACTTCTTCTCATCACTAAAAAAAGAGAGGAGACTTACACCTATAAAGCTCATATTTTGGTAAGAGCTGGGGTTTTTTTTCAGTCATTGTGTTTACCTGAGAGTGTTGAGGTTTGCTTTTGAAAGTACTCTGCTAAACCAAAAATGTTCTCCTGGAAGGCCTGCTTATAAGCACTGCCTGCAGTGCAAGTCAATGAAGTCCTCTGGTTTTCAGTTCCCTCCAGGCCGGCCTCCTATCTTCCATTCCCCCATAAACTTTAGCTCTTCAAAGCTCTCGCCAAGTCCTATTCAACTATCACCCTGTCCTTGCTGACCTGCGTTACCTCCCAGTCCACCAACACCTCAAATTTAAGATTCTCATCCTTGCAATCAAATCTCTCCAGGGCCTCACCACTTCCTGTATCTATAACATCCTCCATCTTTAAAGCCCCTGGAGCGCTACATTCCTTCAATTTTGGCCTTTTACGCATCCTTGATTAACTTTGCCCCATTGGTAGCCGTGGCTTTAGCTCTCTTGGCCCTAAGCTCTGAAATTCCCTCCCTAAACCCCTCCCTCTACCCCTCTCCCTTTTTAAATTTCTGCTTAATACCTACCTACTTAATCAAGCTTTTGGTCACCTGTCCTACTAACTCCTTACATGGATCAGTGTCAGCTTCGGTCTGATTACATTCCTGTGGTGCACCTTGGGCTTTGTGTCATGTTCAAAGGTGATATATAAATGCTAGCCGTGGTAGTTTTATCCCTGGTATTCCGGATGTGCTTTTTTTATTCTTGTGGGTGAATGCAGTTTGTAGTAGTTCTATTTTTGACCTTAAGACTATAATTCTTGATACTCCAGTGCAGTACTGAGCGAGTGCTGCACTGTCAGAGGTGCCTTCATTCGCATTAGATATTAAACTGAGCCCCTATCCGTCTTCTCAGGTGGACATGAAAGATTCAATGTCACTATTCCGAGAATAGTGGGAGAATTATCCTGGTGTCCCTCAATCAACATCAAGAAAATAGATTACCCAGTCATTATCGCACTGCATATTAATACACAGGGCTCTGTTCTTTGCAGACAGAAAGAACATATACACACATTGCACCTGTTCCAACTAAACAAAATAAGTGACAGCCATTTGCTGGTTCATTCCTCAGGGCAATGCCTTGACCAATCGGCGTCAAGCTGCCTGGTTTAAATTTCACATAAAACTTGGCAGTTAACTGTCAGTCACCATAAACTGGTGCATTCTCCATGGTAACACCTCTACCAATCAGAGGTCACTTGCCAACCAATCAGCACTCTCTTCTCATACAGTATAAAGTTGTTTTCCCTTAGGTTGATATTCTTGCGGAATGTCCTGATGAGTGCAAGACGAAAAGCTTCGACGTATCTCTATTTGCAGCAATATGAAAAAATAGTTAAAATGCATGAGATTTAGAGCTCTGATTGCATTAAAGTTCTAACATTGCCCTTTTTTTTCCAGTGTTGTAACCTGATGCTTGTAGAAGTCATACCGAAGGAGCCCCTTAGTTTCAGTGTCTTCCACTACAAGAATCCCAAAGTGCAGCACACAGTACAGGTAGGATCCTGTTATATAATCTGTTTCTGCAACCCTGGATTGTGCTACTGAATGGTGGGGTTTCCCAAATAAAACAAACCGCTAAAGTTGCAGCCTTTTGCTAGACTTTATGAAAATGACATCAATGGAAATGAAAATTGAAAATGATGTATCCTGGAAGCTGATCCAGTAGTGTATAAAACTGGCACGATTGCCCAAAGTTTAAAGTTACCCTGCCAGCCATGTGAGCTTATTGGCAAACCTCAGGAGTGACAATTGGAGCTAGGCCAGAGCATTCAAGCCCCTGATTCTCCAGCCTGTTCTCCCATCTACTGATAAAATCTGACCCCCTCAGTCAACTTTTATAACATGTGCTTCTAGTTACATTAGCACAGGGTGAGGTAATGATTGTATCTGTTTCGCACAACATCTGCAATTGGCTCCAGGCAGGGATGATGCAACGGGAAACCCTGATAAAGTTTCAAGAGGGAGCAGGCAAGTTCCTGGTAGCAAAGGGATTCAGTGAAATCATATTCACGTAGGAATGGGAGTATGCCATTCAGCCCCTCGAGCCTGTTCGACCATTCAATTAGATCATGGTAGATCTGTACCTAAAATCCATTACCTGCATTTGATCCATGTGACTTCATACCCTTACCTAATCAAAATATACCATTCTCTGTCTTAAATTACAATTGACCTTTTGAGGGAAGAAAGTTCCAGACTTCCACTACCATTGGTGAGAAAAATGTTGTGAAATCCTGGGTGAAGTTAGATGGAAGAGGGACAATAGACAAGCTGCATTTGCCTGGAAGTGTTTTTATATGATATCAAGTCATCCCAGGTTCTCTTCTTTCTTGTCTTGTCTTCTAACAGGCCAAGTCAATGCAGGACAAGAGGCTTTGGATTCTTCATCTGAAGAGGCTTATTCTTGAAAATCACCCGGCCAAGATCCCAGCTAAGGTGTGAAGCTGAGTCACCAAGTTGGATTTTCAGATTCTTTCGGGCGTCCTTATATTAATTTACTATTGATGCTCTGTATTGACTCTAAACTTGCGGGCGTAGAGTTTCCACTAAGTGCAATTAGTAAACCTGCCCCGAATGCATTGGACACTGTTTGTTTTGCCGAGGTGAAGTTATGTTTGAGTGTCCATGCAAACACTCTAGCGTAAGCTCGAACGTAAAACCAAACAAATCGGTGTTGTATCTTGGTGCATGAAGCTCGTGACCAACAGTGAATTGAAGCCCATCCAGATGCATCCTCTGTTGTAATTGACTGAATTTAAACTCATTTTAAACTGAATTTGAAGTAATTGCAGCAACAGGAGAAACAGACTTCAATTGACGCTGGTCATTCATGCTAGATTAACAACTGCCTGCATTCCTGAGAATCTGGGTTTTATGCGGTGAACACCCCTGAATGAGTGCAGTTGATGGGAACACTCCATTCTGACCTGGGGGCATGGGCGGGGACTGCTTCAGAGAATGGGGCAGCATACAAGACTGTGGAAACACTGGTTTAAAGTAGTTATGGGTGTAACTCATTACTTTAAAAATTCTGCAATCTTTGGAACAATTTCCTTTGATCACGTTACTTTCTGGGCGTTAGTCATGCAGAAACTCCGCACTGTGGTTTGTAAATGACAGATTGGAGCACCTTTGAATCTTAGTCCACCTCTCTCTGTTTGGTGTGACCATGACTAGATTCAGGTTATGCTTACACTACCAACTACAGCATGGGAGTAGAGCAAATCCACTTCATGTCAACACTACAAGCTCTAGTGTGAGCACGGCCTGAGTTGGTCAGTGGAAATGAAGCTTGTTATTCCAATTTGTGAAAAGATGGCTGTTTTATTGCACATCTGAAGGCTGATAATTCAGAAGCCCTTTTGTCCAGTTATGGATTAGCTGGTAATTTTTTGTCAGCAAACTGATTTTTTAAATTGTACATTGCTGACTTTCATATCTTGGCAGTGTAAAACGATCATTCTTAATGCTGATGCTTCTTGGTTTGTTTTCAACTTGTTCACCTTTTAAACAGTCTACTGTAAAGCTTTGTTGCCATTGAAGTCTGTCTTGTTTCCAAGTCCTGTTTTCCCATTTGAAATACTTGCACCCCTTGTTTTGTTTCTAAAGGGAGGGGTCTGCGTAAATATAATTACAGCACTGCCTTCAGCTTTTTGAAGTCAGTGTGTTACAACTGATAATTGCTTGACTGTTGAGCAGGTTTGAAGAATAAACTGTTCTTTTATACAGGCGAAACAAGCAATTCTGGAGATGGATGCCATTCGTAAGTAGAGTTCAAATTGGTCTGCTTGAGTGTGCTGCCAAATTATCCCATAGTGTGTTCTGTAACTATACAACGGTACCCGGGGTGTGTCTCCTGATCATTCATAGGAAAATGTTCCTGTATTCATTGTGCTGGAACTGTGCCTGGGCTGCCAGTCTCATAGCCCCATGCCTCACCACAAGCCAAATACAGAACTCCCGGAACACACTGGGACAGACAATCGGGAGATGTTTCTCGTGAGTCTTCTACAGGCAGTGAGACCTGGTGACTCCTGGTTGTGTTTGGCTGAGATACGAATACAGAATTACAGAAGTATTGAGGCTTTGTTATCAAATATCCAGAGGGCCCTCTCTCTAGACACTCAATAGCCCCTCTAGGGCCCCCTTTCCCTCACTACTATTATGCTCCCTCCCCCCAATCTTACCTCGCTCCCCAATGAGTTTACTTTGTCCTTCTAAAGGAGTCAACGATTTTCTACCCTGTCCACTTTCAATATTGATGATCCATTTAAATGACCACAAATTTATTCAAATAATAACAAAAGGCACTTCAGAAATATTATCAGAAAAATGAAGGTCATCCATTCAAAGAAGGGGATATTAGAGGGGTGACTTGAAGCTTGGTCAAAGAGATGGGTTTCAAGGAAGGTTTTAAAAAGGGCAGAGGAACATCAAGAGCAGGAAGAGTTGACGTTGTGTATTCTGGAGTGTCCCACCATTGGTGGCTGTAGCTTCAGCTACCAAAGCCTGACAAATGGAAGGGGGCCTGCATAAGCAGCAAGAAACCAAGGAAGGCAGTGTTCTCATTGGGGGTGGGTCCGGCAGAGGTTACAATAGTAGTGCGGGGCACAGCCCGGGACAGAATTGAGCGTGAGAATTGGAGTTTGAAATTGTAGGCATTGGGGGAACCAATGCCATAAAGTCATTGAGGACAGGGGTTGCAGGATAGGAACAGACACCTAGGGATGTAAAAACATAATTGCCTGTAAGTATGAATGTACGTTGATTAAAAGCATAAAAAGTCAGTAATGTTTTGAGTTTTAAATAGTAGCATAAAGTACAAGAGCAACGAAATAATGAGAAATTTATACAAAATGTTGGTTAGGCCGCAGTTAAGAGTACTGGGTGCCCCATTATAGAAAGGACATTGAAATCATAGAGTGTGCGCGGTGTTGATTCACAGGGATGGGAAACTCTAGTTCTGAGGCAAGAACTGAGATACTGGGGCCATTTTCACTGGCGCAGAGAAGGCTAAGAAAACATTTAATGGAAAGAATTATGACTGGTTTTGGAGAGGGGAAGCTTTCCTCTAGGGGGTTCAATAACAAAGGAGTGTTGATGTAAAATTATCACTAACCAGGAGGAGAACTGTTAGATTTCTTAGATTTCACAGTGTTGGAGCACGGAATGATTTGTTAGAGACTGGCTGAGGGGGAGACTATTGCATTTTTGAAGGGCAAACTGGATAAATTTTTGAAGCCGACGAACGCAGGATTAATTTTTGAATTGATCTAGCATAGATGCAAATGGCTGAAGAATCCTCAGTGGTGTACACTTCTAATGGTTCAAGAAGTGCTGATTGAAAAATCCAGGCTCAACAGCAGCCTGTTGTACCAGAGAATCTTGGACTGATGGAAATTATTCGTTGTGTAGGACAGTATTACAGGGTTGTTGCCTGGTTTAATCCAGATAGGTAGCTTTTCGTTAAGTAATGGTATCAAGGGGTTTGGGCTCAAGGCGGGTAAATGGAGTTGAAATGCAGATCAGCTATGATCTAATAGAATGGCAGAGCAAGTTCAAAGGGCTGAATGGCCTCCTCTTTGGTCCCTGGTTCCTCAATCAGTGAAGTTCCAGTTTTCAATATTCTGTTCTGCCAGTCACTGGTATAAGCTGCTTACTGCAGCAACCTGCCATTGGTTGGGTGACATCCTTCCATTTATGAAAGATGACAGGCATGCAGTAAACAAACCATTTAGGTGGAGTGTCTTCTCTTGGGGCACCTTTTAATGGCTGTGAAGACCAATCCTCGAGGGGCAGGTTCTGCCACAAGTGCTGCACGTGAAGCTGCCAAGTGACAGAGTTGCTGTTTTTGACGTTGGTGCCTGTTGCCAAGCTGCTATAGCAACTGGTCATCGTGGTAGTGCACACCAGTCCACAGGATGCGTTTGCCATTTCCCTCTTTCGCCAGCTAGTGGCTCCCTGTGCGATTGTCGACATTTAGGGCCTACATGTCACGCTTGCAAGCATCCTTGAATCGGAGCTTTGGGCGCCCCACTGATTGATTGTCTGGGCCATATAGAAAGTCTTTGGGTATCCGACTGTCTTCCATCCTGTGGATGTGTCAGATCCACCAAAACAGCTTCTGTTTCATTAGTGTCATTACCTGCCACTAACTCTATATAAATCTATGCCTGCTCCTCATTCTAAGCTGGAATAAGAAGCCTCCATGAGTACTTAGCTGGGTTTATGTGGGAAACAGGAAAGTAACTTGTCCAGAAAAGATTTATTGATTGCAATGTTATTTCCCCTGCAGATCACCCTGGCTTCCACTACAGCCCAGAGGGTGAGAGGAAGGCAGATGCACATGTGAAGGAGGACAGAATCACACCTCGCAGAGTCCGAAGGAAGTCCGGTACAGCACTGAACTAATCTGTTCTGATAAATTTTGAGTATTGAGGACGCTGCGCAGCTGTAAAGGAGTGATTGAGACTAGCTATTCTGCAACTTGCTGTACTAAGGAGCAGACTGAGGTGGACCTATGGCACTTTTGGGTTACTTGCTCTCAGAAGGCAGTGGTAGGCTTTCTCGTGACTTGGTTTTACAATTGAATGGCTAGTTCAGAGGGCATTAAGAGTTAACTGTGTAGCATAGGATTGGAGTGACATGTGGGCCATGTCACTGGGGAGGGGCAGTAGGTTCCCTTCCTTCCCTGAAGGGCATTCACACTGCGTTCAGTTTTTACAGCAATCGGACAACTCTTCATAGCCCACAAATAACCCGATTTGTCACATTCAACTTGACAAGTTGGCTTAGTAGAATTTGAACTCATGATTTTTGGGTTGCTAGCCAGTCCCATAACCTTTACACTGCCATAGCCTGCAATTCCTGGCTTGCATGAGCAGAGGGCTGATAATTCCCCACAGTAATGCCAGGGGCTGTCACAGCGATCTACCCTTGCATGCCTCCTGTGGGCTAGTTTAGAGCGTTACGACTGACATCTCCAGTCAAAGCCCCCCCCACCCCCCAATCAAAATATACGATTCTGGTAGTGGTGGGAGAAACTGATAATTCAATCCCATTGCTCCACAGATCGCCTAACATATCATTTTAAACTTTCCAAATTAAAGAAAGACCCAACCAAATTGTACCATCTATGAAAACCTTCACCTCCACCCCCCCACCACCCCCACCACCCCCAATGAGGCTAACTCCTTCAGTACTGCATTGGAGTGTCAAACTGGATTGTGAAGTCTCTGGAGTGAGGCTTGGACGCTCCGCCTTCTGGCTCAGGCAAGAGTGCTATAACTAAACCGAGTGGAATTCAGAGCTTCGAAATACATGGGATCCCAATGTTTATGGCCCCCTCACACTCCAAGCATTTGACACCTACAGTGTGCTGTGCTTCCCTACCTCTCAGTACAGGCAAGTAGTCAAAAGCAGTTGTGGAGTTGTTGTGGATGGGGTGGTGAATATATGGCAATAGTGTCCAAACTTGCAGTCTCTGCCACCTAAAAGAAGGGGGCAGCAAATGCATGGAAACACCAAAACCTCCAAGTTTCACATCCTCCTGACTTGGACGTATAACCATTCCATCAACATCACTGGGTCAAAATCGTGGAGCTCTCTACTTAACAGCATTGTGATAGCACCTTCACAGACTGCAGCGTTTCTAGAAGGTGGCTCACCACCACCCTGTCAAAGGCAACCAGAGGTGGGCAATAATTAGCCAGCCTTGCCAGTGATGCCCATATCCCCAGAATGATTTTTAGTCTCCTGCTCTGCTGTAGAAATGTACAACTATAGCAAACACTCCCAGGTCAGAGAACGTTCTGTGCTTGGCAGCAGATACACATTTGCACCAATAGCATTCTACCTTCTACAAAAGTGTCATTATTGATTGTATTCTTTATTTTGCAGAGCCATCAGGAAGATTGAAGTCTCCTAAACAAATGGGTCAGTAAAAAGACTCCTTCATTTCAAGTACGGAACAGAATTTGACCTATAGATTACATTATCATAAGAAAAGTAATTGATAATGTGTAACCCCTTCAGTCAAGCGCTCGATGCAGTTAACATATTTTTATGTTGAGTTTTCCAACTAATGCCATCATTTTTTTTTTCTTTTCCCCCTCCATCCCTCATTCAGAGACAAGGCAAGATAAGGTAGGCATCACCTTACTGTTTGTTTCTGCATTGTGCTGGGAGAATCTGGATGTTTTTGCACAGTAATGTGAAGTGTTTTCACATGGTACAAAAAAATTGAATTTGAACTGCCTGCTAAAATTGCCAATCAGAGAGCTGTTCTGTTTAAATAGAGTAAAACAGTGGAGATTGGAAAGATGTGACTTCCATTTATATAGTATCTTTCATGACCTCCAGCTATCCCAAAGCATTTGTAATACAAGAAGCTCATTTGGGCCACTTGCAGAGTTGACTATCAAAGAGTGACCAGATCTTACAGGGCAGATAGATTCCCAGTTTAACACCCATCCGACATTCGCACTGCACTGCACTGGGAGTACTGCCTTGAAATATTTGCTCAAGCCTCTGGAGTGGGGCTAAAATGTCCTCGGCTGTGAAACGTTTTTAGGACATCCAAGGTTATGAAAGGGAGTTCTTCAGATGTGAAAGCTTAAAATAGGCATGCACATTGACAGAAACTTACGGTTTGCACGTGTGCAGGAGGCAATGCAGAGTGTTTTAGCAGTAATTCTACCATGATCCGAGCGAGGAAAGTGCCTGATCACTTCTCTCCAAGGGGGTGGGTGAAAAGTCCATTGGTATGATTGAAATGGATGACTAGGGTGCGGGCAGTGGTCTTCAAATTAGACTGCTACGGCCCTAGAGAAGATTCTTCCCAGGTTGATCTAATGTCTTATATAATTTAAGACAAGATAATTTAGATTTAAGGTAAGAACCAGAAGGAGATGAGAATTTTTTTAAGCAGTGTGTTATGATCTGGAATGCCCTGCCTGAACATAGGAAATAGGAGCAGGAGTAGGCCATTCGGCCCTTCGAGCCTGCTCCTCCATTCAACTAGATCGGGGTCGCCAACCTTTTCCTGAGTGAGAGCTACTTCTGATGAAGGAAACGAACGCATTTGCTGACGACACCACTACCAGGTGATGCACTACTCTCATGAATAAATGACTGAAACGTCCATGATGTAATAAAGATGGCACTGCTCAATTTGGCACAAAAGTCCCTTCCCCCATAGCCACTTCTCTTTGCCACCCACTCCATGCTGCTTGGCACTGGCTGCCCCTCATTTGAATGCACTCTCGCTGCTCCCTGCCCACTCACTCCCCTGGCATTCGCAGCTGGGCCTCCTGCTTGTTGTTCACTCCCCCTCTCTCTGCTCCCTCAGCATTTGCTGCTAGGCCCCATACTCCCTCAGCACTCGGCCCCCGTGCTTGCTTGCTCCCTCAGCATTTGCCACTGGGCTCCCCTGCTCGCTACTCTCTTGCTGCTCGCTCTTTCCCGTGGTGACATCATTACATGGTGACGCCAATGCGTGTCAATGTTAGGCTGCACATGTGCCGATTAATGCAGGCAGGATGTGAGTAGTCAGGTGTTTTTAAGCGAGCTGCCAGTAGCTCACGATCGACGTGTTGGTGACCCGTGACTGATGACATGGCTGATCTTCTACCTCAGTGCCATTTTCCCGCACTATCCCAATATCCCTTGACATCTTTGAGATGGATAAATTTCTAGATATTAGTCATTAAGTATGTTCAAGTCAGAACCTCCACAGCCCTCTTGGGGCAGAGAATTCCAAAGATTCATCACCCTCTGAGTGAAGAAATTCCTCCTCATCTCAGTCCTAAATGGCATGCCTCTTATTCTAAGACTGTCCCCTAGTTCTAGACCACCCCCCAGCCCCCGCAAAGCCAGGGGAAACATCCTTCCTGCATCAGCCCTGTCGAGCATTTTAAGAATTTTGTACGCTTCAGTGAGATCACCCTTCAATCTTCTAAACTCCAGAGAATACAGGCCAGTCTTCTCAATCCCTCTTCTTAAGGCAATCCTTGGGGATCAGTCTAGTGAACCTTCGTTGGACTCCCTAAAGGTTCATGGAAGCACATTAGTCACTTTCAAAAGGGAATTGTATAAATGCTTGTAAAAGTAAAGTTTGTCGGGCTGTGGGGAAAGAGCAGGAGAGTGGCATTAATTGGATAGCTTTTTCAAAGAGCCAATATAGGCGTGATGGACCGAAATGCCTGCTTCTGTGCTGTACAATTTTATGAATCTATGTGTGAAAGAAAAGCTGTTCCCTAGATTCTAGAATGCTCCCAGTGGATTAGAAGTTAGCGAATGTAACACTGCGACTCAAAGGAGGGAGAGAGAAAACGGGGAACTACAGGCCAGTTAGCCTGACATCAGTCATTGGAAAGTGCTGGGCTCTATCAAGAAAATATTTAACAATGCACTGAGAAAATCATACTATGATCAGACAGTCAACGTGTTCTTACGAAAGGGAAAGCTTGTTTGACAAATTTTAGTTTTTGAGGATGGAACTAGTAAGGTAGATAAAGGGGAGCCAGTATATGTAGTAAACTTGGATTTTCAAAAGGCTTTCGATAAGGTGCCGCACAAAAGATTAAGTAAGATGAGGGCTCATGGCGTTGGCATGGATATTGCTCTTGCTACAATTGTATAAGGCTTTGGTGAGACCACATCTGGAGTCCTGTATGCAGTTCTGGTCTCCACATTTAAGGAAGCAAATCTATGCCTTGGAGACAGTACAGTGTAGGTTCACAAGATTAGTTTCTGGGATGAGAGGGCTGTTCTATGATGGGCTGAATAAATTAGGTCTATACTCTCAAACGTACACAGTTCTGAAGGGGCTTGACTGACAGGGTGAACACAGAGGTAGTTTCCCCTGGCTAGGGAATCTGGAACATGGGGGCACTGTCTCAGGATAAGTGGCTGATCATTTAGGACTGAGATGAGGAGAAATTTCTTTCAGATGGTTGTGGGTGCTCCATCGTTCAGTATATTCACAGTTGGGATAGATAGAATTTTGGTGTCTCGGAATTGAGTAATATGGGAGTGGGTGGGAAAGTGGAGTTGAGGCAGAAGATCACCCATGATCTTATGAATGGTGGAGCAGGCTTGAGGGGCCGTATGGTCTAGGCCTTCTGTATTTTCTGTTATGTTCTTATGCTCTTAAGTATGGTAACTTTGGGGGCCCCTTTGTAAATATTAAACTTTTTTTCAGTAGTTTTCTACAATCACGTTTATGCATCTTGTACAGTGACTTCCTGTTTTGGATTCCACCTTGCTTCAGTATTTTAATCTATTTCCACTGTCTTGCCTTCTCCCCCTGTGTATATATAAAAGTATGATATAATGGAAGTTTCTGAGCAGTGTGTAATGGATATTCCCTTCCCCTGACAGCGTGCCAGTGTTGAAGGATCCCTCCTTTCTCCATCTCTGGAAGTAACATCCAGCAAAGGTACTCCCAGCTCCAAGTGTGAAATCAGTGCACTCCGTCGTGATGACACAGTCAACCAGTCACAGGAGTCTTTGGAGCCGGCCTATCCAAGTGACCAAGAGGAAAGTCTCCAGCTATGCACCTTGGAGCAGACTGATGCTGATGATGAAGAGGAAGTGGAAGTTGAACAGGTTGTTCTAATGTTGCTGACATCCAGATGCATACCTGTTAATGTCTGTACATTATCTTAATCCTGCCATGAAACCTATTCTGTTGGTGCTGTTATACTAAGTAATTTCTAGCTCATTCCCAAGCTAGAAATCATTGGGCCACATCCAGTGACTGCAGTACTGGAGCAGTGGTTGCTTCAAATTCCACTCCAGACATGTAAGCACATAATCTAGGCTGACACTCCAAGGGCAGTACTGAGGGAGCGCTGTGTTTTCGAAACTGTAAATCGGATGAGATGTAACGTTAAATAGAAGGATCCATCTACCCCTTCAGTTGGACACAAGATCCTAATTTGAAGAGCAGCAGTCTAAGTGCTCCTGGTGTCCTGGCCAATATTCTTTCCTCAACTAACACCACTAAAAACAGAATGCTGATCTAATGGGGTCTTGTGTTCAACTGGGCTGCCATATTTGCCTTACTTTAAAAGTTATTCATAGGTTTCAAAGCACTGCTGAACATCCTGAAGATGTGATCAGTTGGCTATAAAAGCCAGCTTTTTATTACTTTATTTGAAGTCTTGTACAGCAATTTGTGGTAAAACCTCCCACAGCCCTTCAAGAGTTTTATCAAACAAAATTTGACACCGAGAGACACAAGCAGGTCTTAAGACAGATGACCAAAAGTTTGGTGAGACGTAGGTTTTAAGGAGTGACTTAAAGGACAATGGAGAGGTTTAAGAAGGAATTACAGACTTAAACAGCTGAAGGCACTACTGCCAATAGTGGGGCAGTGAAAACAGAGGCTGCCAAACAGGCCAGAATTGGAGGAATGCAGTGATCTGAGGGCTCTGGACGGGAGAGGGTTACAGAGATGGGAAAGGGCAAGGCCATGGAGGAAATTGAATACCAGGATGAGAATAATAAAATTGGGTCATTGTCATTTCTTTATTTTTTCCCAAAAATATACTTTGTTCGTAAAGATTTGCAAAAATTTATTACAAAACAATTCAAAACAGTTCAAATTTCACATTTCGGAAAGTACAATAGCGATCAGATTTCTTCGATACAGAAACATGAAATGCTTCAATTCTTGCCGTTCCATTTGCTACACAGTGCACTATAATACAGTACATGAGCGACACCTAGTGACAACCCCACGACAGTGAAAATCCTGGATCTCTTACAAACTTAAAAGATTTGCAGGCGAGGAAGGGGAGAAAATGCAGTAAAATTTACTCTGGTTAAATGGACCATATTGATCTTGTTCTGTTTCCATAAGTTAAAAAGAAATTACTTTCATTTCTATTGCATGTTTCATGACCATGGGACGGCCCAAAGTGCTGTGCAACCAATTAAGTACTATTTGAAGTGTAGTCACTGCTGTAAGTGTGGCAGCCAAATTGTGCACAGCAAGCTCTCACAAATAACAGCAATGCGATAACTAGATTATCTGTTTGTTGAGGGATAAATATTTTGCCAGGATGCACTTCATGTTCCCATGTCATGAGCTACGTGAGCAGGTAACCTGCTTTGGATGGTATTGTTGGGGGAGGAATGTTGATTGGGACACTGGAGGAATTCCTCACTCCTCTTCAAATAATGCCGTGGGATCTTTTAATACCTATTTGATCTATCTGAGTGGTCAGACAGGACTTTGGGTTAAGGTGTTAACTGATGAACGGCACCCTTAACAATACAGCACTCCCTCATTAATACATTCGAGTAACCACCTACAATTTGTGCCCATCTTTATGGGGCAATAACTCTCTCACTTCTGACTCGAAAGGTGAAAGTGCCACCAGCTGAGCCATGCTAATATTTCAGGGCTGATCTTACAAGGTTCTGCCTGCGGCCTTGGTGCTTTACTAGGTCCAAGCGAGGCTTGGAGGCACTGATGCACCCAACCCATGCTCATTGCTGCCAGCCAGGCTGTTGATGGGCAATTTTTTTCCACAAGGTTACTCTGTGTTGGGATTATCCTAGCTCTAATAGGGTTGCACAGGTTCAGTCAGTATCTTGCCCAGTGACCCAGTTATGATGTCTGAGCCAAGTCAGCAGGCTATTTGATCAGGGAAGGCATCACAGCCTAGCTCAATCCTGTCCTCACCTGTCACCCCCACACATGCTCATTGTGTTAAGGGGAGGTCTGCATGAATGTTTCCATTCTGCTCTCCCTTGCCCTAAGTTATCAATGTTGACTTTAGTTTGACACCATGTGGTGTGTTTACACTTTTGCTCTCTCGTGCTATCACACACCTTGCCCCCTCTCATTTGAATTCACTGCCTTTCTGTCCTTCCGAAGTCTCTCCCTCCATATCAACTCTCCCACCCATATTCATGGTTACCCCCTCGGCTTTGCCATTGTGTGACCTCGACCCCTATTGACTTGATCGCCAATAAGGCTATCTCTGATCACTTACTTTCCTGGCCCCCGTGTTGACTGATACTGCAAATATTTTTCTCAACTAAGATACTGCCCCCTCCTTTTCAAAACAGCAGTCATCACCACTGGCCCATCAAAAAGGTCTCCTTTGACCCTTTGTCTTTGCCAACTACCATCCCATCCCATCTCTAACCTCCCTTTCCCTTCAAGTCCTTGAATGTGTTGCCTCCCAAATCTATGCGCATCATTCCTGAAGTTCCATGTTTGAATCCCTCCAGGTTTTTGTCTCTGCCACAGAACTGGAAAAGCCTTAATTAAAGTCACATGGCATCCTGTGAGACTGGGACCATATACTATCTCTCCTCATCCTTCTCGACCATCCCACAGACTTTGGCACTGTTGAACACTGGCCTTCTCCAATGTCTCTCTCCCATTGTCTAGCTCAAAGATTGCTCTTGCTTGCTTCCACTCCATGTATTCCATCACAAACACTGCCTACAATCACGTCTAATATTGCCTGTCTCCACCCCTGCCTCAGCCCATCTGGTGTTAGAACCCTCCCATGTTTTTGTTACCTACAGACTCAACTATTCCAATACTCTTCTGGCCAGCCTTCCACCTTGTGCCCTCTGGAAAATTGAGCTTATCCAAAATTCTGCTGCCTGTCTCCTGATGGGTCAACAGGACTTGGTGCCAATCACCCTTGTGTTTGCTGACTGATGTTGACTCCCGGATCCCAACATGTCCGATTTAAAATTTGCATTCTGGTGTTTAAATCCGCCTCTGGTCTTTTTTTCCCCTATCTTTGTAACCCCCTACAACCCTCCCTCAGCTCGGCCTTCCTGCAGTTCTGACCTCGTCTGTCCCTGCTCCCCCTTAACCCCACCACTGGCACAGCCATGCCTTCAGCTGTCTCTGCCCCAAGCTGTGGAATTTCCTCCCTAAATTTTTGCACCTCCACTTTTTAAAAAAAGAAAAATTTTGTTTTTCAGATTCCTTCCAAACCCACGACAGAGGAGTCTCATCAGTTCGATGTTCATCTTGAATGTTGGCGCTCTAAGCCGATTGCCCAAGCTGCAGGACGGATTGAAACCCGAGACAATGCAGGAGGACTGCTGGGCTCAGAACGGGCGAGAGATGTGTGGCCTGAGCCTCCCATCGGACGTATCTCGTTCACTGGGCAAGTATTGCCCCACAGGACCCAAGAGGATGGTGATTACCAAGGATTTGTGTCAGCAGCCTCCACACCAGACCTCCACTCCGCTCCAGTCTGCCCCTTATGCCATGGTTCCAACGTGCCGTGCAGCCGTCTTTCTGCGACTGTTGTTCGGGAGCGCCAGTGTGAGAGCAATGATCGCAAGATTGTGAGGAGAGCCAGTAGCGCCGGGGAGAGCCACTCTGCTTTCCGACACCAATCAGCTGCTGAAATTGAGCGTCGCTCCCCAAAAACAGCAAGAGGTTCCAGCTCGCAAAATTCCGTTCATCAAAATGCGAGCTCTGATGGATCTGAAGGGCTGGATGGGGAAACGGCAAGAAAACGGGACCCGCGGGCAGCAGTCAGCTTGAGAGCTGGCACTGGTGGCCCTGTCTCTGAGTGTGTCTCTCTTGCTGGCAAGGCGAGATTGGTGGTTGAGGAGCAGGACTTTGCCCACTGTCTGGGGGAGGTGACCAGTGCCAGTTTCCAGTCAAACGGTCAGGCTGAAGAGGAAGTTCAAGACTGCAGCCAAAGCCACCTGGACGCTGGGACCCAAGGGAGGTGGGGGAAGAGAGTTGGCTCCACCCATGTCACTGAGACTCTCCCTGCATCTGGGCAGAGTTCTGCGGCTTCGCCCAAGCGGGAACTGAACACTGTCGAGTGTCTGGACGAGAGGCTGGCATTGTCTGAGAAAGTGTACAAGAAACTGAAGAATGATTGGGAGGAATGCGATGAGAGGGACAGCTTCCTGGGTCCCGACAGTGATTTGGGCTCTTGTGGGCTGGGCGGGTTTGTTTCTGAAGAGAGTCTCCGGTTCAGTGGGGACGATGCTTGCGATCACAACCGCTCAATGGAGAAGAGTCGCTTGGGCTGGAACAGCTTCTCCAATTCCAACTCTGCGTCACGTGAATCTGTCCCGGACAAGCTGTCTGAGGAGGTGGACGAGATCTGGAATGATCTGGAGGACTACATCCGGAAAAGTGAGGAGAGCAGGCGGGGCCGGCTGCCCGCAGCCTTCCCAGTCAGTGAGGATGATCTGACTGGACCAACTGGCTCCCGACGTGGACAGAGGGAGACTCTGCCTGCTTGGTCCACCCAAGTGAGCCCCAGCTTTGTCGAAGCAGTGAAGAGAAAATCCAGCCGACTGAGCACTGGCAGTGTCAAGACTGATGAGGGTGAGCCAAGGGGGCCAGCCTCAGCACTGTCTGTGACTGCTGCCTCCAGAATGGGCAGTGAGGAGTTTGAGGCACAAAGCCCCTCAGGCAGCACCAGCACTGAGACCGTTGTCCAGGAGCTGGATATCATGGATCGTACCAAGCGCAGGGTCTATTACATGGCCCGGCAGTATAGCCAGAAAATAAAGAAAGCCAATCAGCTCCTCAAGATGAAGAATACTGCAGATCAATCGCCGTCTGATCAGGCTAAGAGGAAGTGCAAGGACCTGGTGGCTATTCTGGAGGAAAAGAAGCAGGGCGGTGCTGCCATCGGTACGTAGAATCATTTTCCAGCCTTCTAGTTGATCGTGAGATGAGCTTCCGATGCTATATTGTCTCTATTAAGCCCGTCTCCTTTTGCCTCTCTAATCTTGCCCATCTCTGCCCCTGCCTCAGCTCACCGGCTGCTGAATTGGTCGTGTCTTCAACTCCAGACTTGACTATTTCAACGTTCTCCTAGCCAGCCTTCCACCTTGCCTCCTCTGTAAACACGAGCTCCATCAAAATTCTATATATTCTAACCTATGCCAATTCCTATTCGCCTATCCTCTATGCTCACTAAGCTAAGTGTCTCCTTGGCCTTGCCCCTTCTTATCTCTAACCTCCTCCAGTCTTATAACCTTCAGATCTCTGTGCTCCTCCAAATCTGGTTCCTTGTGTGTCTCCAATTTTAATTGCTCCATCATTGGTGGCCATACCTTCAGCTGGCTTGACCCTGTGGTCTGGAATTTCCTCCCTAAACCCTCTCGCTGCTCTATCCTGTTCATTTTCCCCTGGAATCCACCTCTTTGATCAAGTTTGATGTCAATTTTCTTTTCCTGGTAACATGGCTGTGAAGTGCCTTGAGACACTTTGCTATATCAGACATTATACATATGCAAAATGCAAGTTGTTGTCTGGTCTGATCTTGCCCTCCTATTTGTTTGTGTTTGGTTCTGTTAACTGCAGCCATTTCCCTTTTCTTTGTGCAAATGCATTTTGACCAAGTAGGGAAGCTGCTAAACCATTGTGTGGAGGCTATAGTAAAGTGGCCCCTGGTCTCTGAGGAAGACCAGCCCCAATTTTTCTCCAGAGCAATTTGGCAGCCACTTGCAGCAATATCCTGCGGATGGGGATTCTTGAGAATGCAGGGCCCCGGTCAATTTCTCGTCCAAGGATTCTGTGAGCTGCAGGAATATCCCCTTTGGAGATAAATAAAGACTTGCATTTATGCAGTACCTTACATGACCTCAGGTAATCCCAAAATGCTTTATCACCAATGAAGTCCTTTTGAAGTTGTTGTTTTTGTAATACAAGAAACACAGCAGCCAATTTGTGCACAAGGCACCACAAGCTGCAATGAGTAGATTTTTTTTATATGTTGGCTGAGGGATAAATACCAACCAGGACATTGGGGAGAGCTCCCCTGCTCCACTTAGAAGTAGTGCTCTGGCATCTTTTACGTCTGAGGTTTCATCCGAAAGACAGCACCTCCGACAGTACAGCATTCCCTCAGTACTGCACTGGAGTGTCGCTCTGGGTTATTTGCTCAAGTTTCTGGAGCTGCACTTGAGCCCACAGCCTTCTGATTCAGGAGAGAATGCTACCCACTGAGACATCACTGACAATTTAGGGGGGGGGGGGTGGAGAGGGGTGGGTGTGATATAACTGTGCTGTTTTATTTTGAAGATTGATGGTGTTACCATGGGTGATTTGGTGATCACTTTGGATTCTGTGGTGGGCTGGGCATGTGGGGATTGCCCCCTTGTACATAATAGAAATGTATAAAAGGAAGGGCGAGGACAAACCATCCTGCCCATCAAACACACCACACACAAACAAGGAGTAGCCTCTCAAACTTTCAATCCATCCCCTAACCACACAATGTCTAGAGAAGGTAAAAAGAAAGAAGGGAGAAAAACTGCAGCCAATTCTGAAAATTCCTTTCCAACTCCCTAACGCATTCAAACAAGGACTAGCAACTCGGAATCCCAGCTAGCTAGCGAGTGGCTGTTTGTAACTGGCAATGTTGTCTTTGCTCAAGAACCTGTCACTGTGGTGAGTCAATAACACTATTTCTCTCAACGATAGTATAAAATAATCTAGACTGCAGTGCCAGCTTTTGGTGGGATGCGTGTCTAGCATTATTAAATATCTCCTGGAATCTGCTTCACTGGTCTTGCTATATGACTGCATATTCCTGTACTAATGGTTATTGCTCTCCTGCGCAGAGCTGCACAGAGTCCCCACACAATGAAATGATATGTCCTCTGAAAACGTACAGTACGAGGAAGTGATGTGTGATACAAGTCAAACTAGTCTAGAATCTCCCTGTGATGAGTACCTTATTAAACCAAAAAGGGATTTAATCCAGTGCTACAATAAGCTGACTCCAGCAATATTAAGAGTAATTTGATCGAAGTCTTATTGAGGACCCCCTTTCTAAAGTGCAAATGTACCTAAATCCTGTTGGTACAGTTTGTTTCTCTCAATCCAAATTAGCACAGTATATAATGTAGATGGGAGCAGTAAGGTGCAAATGGACATTGATCGATTGAGTGGGCAAAACTGTGACAGATGTGGGGAAGTGAGAGGTCACCATGGACCCCAGAAAGGTGGTGGATCAGAGTATTTTCAAAATGGTGAGAAACTAGCAATTGTGGAAGAGCAGAGAGGTGTTGGGGGTCATGCGCAGAAATTGCAAAAACACTAGTGGACAAGTATGAAAAGAATTTAAAAAGGCTAATGGGATGTGACCTTTTATGTCAAGTGGTTTGGAAAAGAGATGGAAGCTATGTTGTATAAAGCACTGGTCAGAGCCCATTTAGAGTACTGCATTGATTTCTGGGAACCATACCTCAGGAAGGATAAATTGGCCTTGGATGGGATGCAGCACAGATTCACCAGAATGATACCTGGCTTTAAAGGGTTAAATTGAGGACAGGTTCCATACAGGAGATCTGTATTTGCTTGTGTATAGCAGATTAATGGATGATCTAATTGAGATGTTAAACATTAAAAGGGATTTGGCAGGGCGGATAGAAACTATTTCCTTTGGTGGGGGAGTGCAGAACAAGGGTGCATAACCTTAAAATTGGAGCTAAGCCATTCAGAGGTGATGTCAGGAAGGGCTTCTTCAAAGGAAAGTGGAAATTTGGAATACTCTCCCCAAAACGCTGTTGAGGCTAGGTCAATTAAACATTTTACATCTGAAATTGATAGGTTTTTGTTAGTAAAGGTTGTTCAGGGAACCAAGGTGAGTAAATGGAGATCTAATTGAATGATGGAACATCCACAAGGGACTGAATGGCCATCTCCTGTTCCTATAAGTTTGTTGACTATTCAAAGATTTAAATAGACTTTGTAAACTTCACAAAGAATGATTGCAAGAAGCAACATGCCCTGTCATTTTATCATAATGGAAGGATTATTTCTCTGTTTACATTTATTTAATGATTTAACATTTGTTTTTAATTCCTCAGGTGCTCGAATTGCTGAATACACCCAGTTGTATGACCAGCTCCTGTTCAGAGAGACTCCCCCTAAATCATCACCAAGCGTGTCAGCAGATGATGCTGGTGAGGTGTGGGTCCAGAACTCGACACAGGGTCTGCTTTCGACTCGTACACCCCATGGCCAATCTCTGGGCACAGAGGACTGGCTGCTGCACTCCACCTACAGTAACGGGGAGTTGGCGGACTTTGTTGCCTGGCCAGATATTCAGGGACTTGCAGCCAAATATGGCACCCAGGAGAAGAGTGTGGCTGGTGGGCAACTCCAGAGCAGAGGGGCGTTGGCTGGCTCGGTGCCCTCCGTGGTGGCCTGCCCGCCAGTGCCAATGCAGCAGCGGTGGAGTGCTATCATTGTCCCGCCTGACAGGGTGAACTACTCGATGGCGCACGGCTACAGCTCTCTCGGTCGCAGGACAAGTGAGGGGATGCCACGGGGGGCCTCGCTGTCCTCCCCGTCCGTGGCGACGAGCTGCTCATCTGACTCCATCGATCGCACCTCCAACAGCGAGCCACTTTTCGCCAGCCGGATCTCCGGTGGAAGCGAGGAGGCTGAGCAGCCAGCCCTGACTTTGCGCGACACACGGAAGGTCCTCGTGGTCAACAGGATTCCACTGCTCGATGCCCAATTGGCAACGCGGAACTACTTCGCCAACTTCAATGACACGGGGGAAGATGATGAAGACTACGTGGAGATCAAGTCTGAGGATGAGGATTACGAAGACCTGGATGAGGGAACTCTCACTCCCGACCTGACCTTCCAGCCCAACGGCAGGCCGGAACCTACTCCCAAACCCAGCGACTCTCATTCAGCTAGTGCCTCCTGCATCCCGCTGTCGAGCAGCGATGCCAGCGCAGCGGGCTCCTTAGCTGTACTCGCAGACCCTGACCAGCTGAGCCATTATCTCTGGCGGGAGCCCTCTCCCAGCCAGCAGAATATTGTACAGACTCTGCGAGACAAGTTTCAATGTCTCAGCTCCAGCAGCTTCGCTTGACCATTCGGTTCCAATCATGAGACTAAAGAAAAGGGAAACCGTAATGTATTAATTGACTGGCAAACACCCGCCCCTTCCCTAGATCTCCAGCTATACTCCCACCACTCTGCTACTGCTGCCTGAGTCAGCGAACCTTTTGTGTTAAATAGTATCTGGGTCAGGGCAATGAACAAGATTTGCAAAAAAAAAAAAATGCAAGTAGGTGTTTACTTCTGTATATTGCAGGGAATCAGTGGCAAAAACCATGACAAGGAAATGCGAATATATCTCGCAGGCTGTGAGGAATGTGGGTGCTGATCCACTTGAGGGTTTTAAGGCTGGTTCTGGGTTAGAATTGGTTGTCCCCGCCTCCTGGTTAGGATCCTATATTGACTCCATTCTCACTTGGAATGCTGGTGTATTTTGGGGAGTGGCCCAAATGGAAGAACAGTCCAGTTCTCAGGAATCTTAACCCCTGAGACAGAGAGCATAACTGATTTGCACATCTAGCTAAATAAACTAGGATTGGGGCAGTTTAGACCAGGTTTTTTTTTAAAATTCTGTTGAAAAGAGTGTAGGACCATTATTGAAATTTTGAGCAATGCACAGTAACAGTGATTGACCGCAAGTGCTAGTGATGCCCGGTAGGCTCCTTTTAGAATCTGTCAAATGGAAAGCCAGATTAAAGAGGAAGGAGGTCTATACCTGACTCAGTTGCTTGTCATTTTCCCAATAGGCCTTCTGTGCATTTTCAACACTTTTTTTGTTCTTATGACAACACTTGGGTTCAATGTTGTGAACAGAACTTCATGTGACTGATCAGTGACCAGCTGGAAACATGACCTCACCTACACAACTGGACCCACACGACCAATCAGTTGGTCATTCAAACCTTATGTTTTACATTATCCTCCACACACACCCCATCACCCCTGCCCCCTCCCACCTATTGCCTCTGCTGGTAGGAATCAATTTATTTGCAATAACACCAAGACAATAATGCTAAATACAATCAGGCTTCTCCTAACCCACTTGTGCTAGGTAGCCATCTTTCTCCAAGTCTTCACTTCATCTCGGCAACTTAAATTATTGACCTTCCTGGTTACCCCATTACTCTTTTTTTTAAAAAACAGACAGCAGTACCTCTGCTCCCTGGGAACGGGCATAAATGTGAACGAGCAATCTATTCTGGGGGGAATGGTAGGGACAACCAATGACAGTGAAGGGAGTAGGTATTCTTGGCATTGGAGGAACATAGATGTCCTGTCATGAGCCATTTATCAAATAGACATCCGCCACAGAGCTCGGAGCACCGTTTGGATGTGAGCAGTCTTTGCTTATTGGAATACAGTCAACTGGTTCGAAGGGGGTGGTGCCCACTTCAGATAATATCTTTTGAAGGGATGAGGGAATGCACTGCTTAAAAGCCAGTTGCATATTACATTCAGTTTCTGTTCGGGAACTGGGAATCCAGGCTTTTACATTTTTGATTCTGTACATTCTACACCATTACTTCTAGACTTCCAGTAAGAATATCGGTTATGGATAGCTGGAAAATGTTCCAATATATATCTCTCTTCCCTCATCTGCTTTTCCTGTACAGCCCATTCATTATTCTGAGACCAGCCCTACTCTCTCTGACTCCATCCACCTCTGTTCCAGTCCCATGGAGAGTGACCATGACTGGTGTAATCTCCAACCAATTGACAACCTCAGTGCTTGGTGAAAGGCATTGTTTGGAATCCATGATCAATTCAAAAAGTGGAATCTCCATTTATTTGGTATTCCTTGGGGAAAGTGCTGGAAATCAGCACCTTGGGCATGTTCACGACTAATAGTCGAATCTAGATCTAACACTTACCTGAATCAAACGTGGCATTCAAATGCTGCAAAGCTGTTTCCTGGTCGCTTGTATGGAATTATTCCCTGTTGGGTAGATTTACAATGCTCAGAACATAGTATCTCTATCATTGAGAGCCCACTGATTAGTTTACAAGTCCGATCTTTAAGGATTAGTCTTTCACAACCATTTAATTGTTTCAATAATTTCAGTCAAAAGAAATTCCTCAAATCCTCCCTGCCTCTGTAGCTAGTAGAAACACTCATCTTTTGCATTTTAGTTGGCAGTGGGTGGTGGGGAGGAGGGTGTGGAGAGGCAGATACCACTCATTTGTTCGTCATGAATTGACTCCATTGGTTTATTAGTGAGCCATGTGTCTTCCAGTTGAGCCATACAACAAAAGGTGCCCAAGAGGATTGTATGGACCTGCACCAGCCTGACCCTCAACCCTCGCTGCACAGTGTACCCACTTAGCCTGTGTGCTCCCAGGATGTGATTGGGGAAATGAGTGTCTTGTTTATCTCTGTGCCTCCTTTCAAAATATGTAAGCAATAGCTGTACATTGAACCAGACTTCAGATGACAGTATAGCGTATGTGCAATATGGCTCCCAGTGTTTGATTTCCATTGCAAAGTTGCCATTTTCTCATTTCATCTCTATAGAAAACCGGACAAATAAATGGAGAGTTTTTTGTAAAAAAAAAGACATTGCTTCTGTTTTTAAACAATAATGAGATGCACTTGATGTAGTAACTTAAGTGTGAGCTTTCATTGACTTCTAATGATCAAAACCAGTAGACAGGAATGAATAGTCTTCACAAAAGTTTGAAACTTGTAAATTTCGTATCCAGTATATTTTTTAAATAACGGTAGGTCAATATTTTATTGCAATTCTCCTTCATTGGAAGCTTGCTGTAGTTAATGTGTTAAAACGAGAATCATTGAACTGGAGAGGAGAGATCCTGGTGTTTGTATTCTGGAATAATTGTTATTTAGGATCTCGAGTTACCTGTTTAATTTCTAACGTCATTCCTTCAGAAGCTATACTATACAATGTGCATTGCCAGGAACTGATCTGCAATAGTAAGGGATCATTGGTGAAAATCACTTGCAGTTCTGACATTTGGTACTTGAGGTAAATTTGTCCAGTGTTAAAACTAAAGTGACTGCTTAGATGACCAACTTGTTAGTTTAAAAAAAAATCTATCTCAGAAACTGGGGTTCTAATGCCTTGTCCTATGGATGAGTGAGTGAGCTGAATAATGACTTCCAAGAAAAAAATTGCACTTTTTATGGTTTATTTTGTAAAAATTTACTGAATGTTGAACATGTAGCAAAATGTTTTAAAAAAATTGCTCGCTTTATTAATTTTACTTTGCTCAAAAAAAGCTGAGCCTAATGCATGCCAAATAAATAGTTCGAACATTTCATGTTACTTTTTTTTTAAAAATTGAATGTTTTTGTCTGGAGGGACACATTGCTGTACTCTGTACAGAAATGTATTGTTTGAAATAAATAACTAAACTGTTCTGGTATTTGTCTGAATTGCTTTTTGTTGAAGCTTTTTATAATCAGTAATGCAGACGTGCAAGTGAGTTCGAATCCATGACAGCAAATTTAAATGCTGGACAGCAACATTTAGACGAATCTAATTGCGTGTGGTAATTCAATTTGATTTCAATTTGTCCGTACAGAAATTCATTTTGGGTACATTGCTCATCCATTAAAAAAAACCAGACATTTTCTTTATTATTCGTATCATAATGTCTAACTTGATTATTTTAATGTATTGGAATTGGCTTTTAAACCTATTCTAACCTGTCAAAGTCCCATCCCGAGTACATATCTTCTTAAAAGTTCTTAGAGGCACAAACAAGTTCCAGAAGCAATTTGTCCTGCATCTAAGGGATTGTAGCCTTTTCCCTGAATGCATCCAATAGTAATACTGAGACAAGGTGATTCTTGCCATTCATAACACTTTTTAAAAAAAAAAGTTTTGCCAAAATACAAGGGGTTTTATGTTCAAGGTGTTGCCCAAGACTGGAGAAACTCACACATCCATGGTGTCATCTACAGGTCAGTGTGTCCTGGAACCAGCAGCAGCTAGTCAATGGGTGAGAAGGTGGGCACCTGTGTTGAGACCACAGTCATTAAAGGTAGATAACCTCCCTCTGCCCTAGCAGACTCTGGAGGGGTCAGTGGCAGAGGTCAATGGAGCACATGATCCTGGCATGAGTGTCTGAATTAAGGAGCCATGGATTTTTTTGGGACCGGAATGTTCTTTTTAAAAAAAAAAGAAAACAATTGAGAAGGCTCCTAGCCCTGCAGTCTAATAACTTGATCGAGTTTGACCAAGTCATCAACTACAAACATGAGGCTTTTTTTATATGATGTATTCCTATGTTATGAGCATGCCCAGTGTGTGACGGCATCATTAAATGTGATCTGGCTTTTAGTGTCTGTCCTTTTATAGGTTCCTCCCAATATATAACAAATGTTGGTGAAATGGGATTGAAGCGCAAAACTTGTTTGCGGAAACTTGTTTGGGCGGCGCAGTGGTTAGCACTGCAGCCTCACAGCTCCAGTGACCCGGGTTCAATTCTGGGTACTGCCTGTGCGGAGTTTGCAAGTTCTCCCTGTAACAGCGTGGGCTTTCGCCGGGTGCTCCGGTTTCCTCCCACAGCCAAAGACTTGCAGGTTGATGGGTAAATTGGCCATTATAAATTGCCCCTAGTATAGGGAAGATGGGGATGTGGTAGGAATATGGGATTAATGTAGGATTAGTATAAATGGGTGGTTGATGGTCGGCACAGACTCGGTGGGCGAAGGACCTGTTTCATTGCTGTATCTCTAAATAAATAAAATGGCAGAGACCATAATGAACAAAATAAGCTAGTTTCCAGTGTCGTCCTGCTAGGATGAAGATTTTTGACAAAGATTGTGTTGAACTTCACTGTTTCTGATAACGTGGCTGCACTCAGTTGAATGGATTCTGCAGGGTCCTAGTGTCCATTTGGCTCAATATCAACTACACTGGCTTTGTTGAGCTTGTTCTGACTTAGCTTCTCTATCATTATTACAAACAGCAACAGTAAAGTGTTTGTTTACTAGGTCACTGTTACATTTGAAAATGGGACAAAATGTCTGTGCCCATGGACTACATTGGAAGCCGGGAATATATGAGAGCTCACGAACCATTCAGTTCATATCTTGAAAAAATGGACTTGTTCTTCAAAGGTAATAAACATATTAGGGTAAAAGGGAAGAGACCCAGACTCTCAAGGCAATTCTTGAGTGCAGTAAAGCAATTTTGCTAACAGAGATTGGCCTGGAAGTATATGGCATGCTAACAAACCTTGCTCTCAATATGCCAAAAGATGTGCCATTCAAAGTAATTATCACCAAGTTGGAGGAACATTTTAATCCTAACCCATTAAAGATAGCAGAAAGCTACAAATTCAAAACCAGAGAAGTAACGAAACAGTTGGTAAATACGTTGTGGCATTGAAGAATTTATCACTACATTGCAACATTGGTACGCATTTAGACCGTGCCTTGCAAGAGAGATTAGTGTGTGGATTGGTGGATGAAAGAATCCAGTTGCAGTCACTAAACACGCAATCTTGCGTTTGAGCCCACGTGTAAGATTGCTTCAAACATGGAGATGGCATCAAAAAATTGTCATGCACACTAGAAGTGCGATGATGTAAACTATGGACTAACCTTGAACAGTTACAAAAGACTGACTTTTTTTTTAAATGAGCCTTTTATTTTGAAAAGTGAACAATGGTCCAAGTTGGCCATTGAAGAAAAAGGGACTGGCCTTTGTGCATTCAAACTGTCTGACAAAGATAAAAGGACAAATCTTCAAGCCAAGAAGTGTCAATTGCACCCTGTCCTAAAACATTCTAGAATTGAATGTCGCCTTGTGAAACAAAGGAGGTGTGAATTAGTCATGTCCTGGGCCATTGTGCAATCGCCATGGGGGAAGGCATAAAGCATGTCTATCAGGAGGTACATATTGCAGCTTTGCCTTCAAAAAAGACTGCCCAGAGAAAGAAGCAACATCTAGCAGCTTGTGCTCCAGCAAGCCAGAAGGAACGGACCTTGCTGTAAAAATCCTACATGCACATTGGACAGCAGTTAACCAGAACTGTTGCTGCATCTTCAACTGAACCTTCAATTAAGAGAGAAATCTACAATCATCTCAGGCCTGCACCTATCGAGAACTTGATTTCCAGGCGATTTCAGCAGGTTTAGCGTAACCGCTCTTTTCCGCACCACCCCCTCTCTCTCTTTCCTTCCCCCACCACCCCCCCCCCCCCCCATCGCCTACTCAGTCGCCTTTCTTTTTGTCCCTCTCTATCTGTGTCGTGTGTGTGTGTGTATGCGCACGAGCGAATGCATGAATGGATGTGGTTGCAAAAGTTTCAGGATAAGGTGCAGTGATCAATTAAACAATTGATTTTCTGTTTTCTAAAACCTACAAGAAAAGCGGTCACTGCTTGTTTATTTGAAAAAATGAAACACCAAGGGGTTAAAGTCCTGCCACATCCAGACGTGAATGGTGGTGGACAATTAAACAACTAAATGGAGGAGGTGTCTCCATAAATATTCCCATTCTCAATAAGAACAAAATACTGCGGATGCTGGAAATCTGAAATAAAAACAAGAAATGCTGGAACCACTCAGCAGGTCTGGCAGCATCTGTGGAAACTGAAGCAGAGTTAACGTTTCGGGTCAGTGACCCTTCATCGGAACTGACAAATATTAGAAAAGTCACAGGTTATAAGCAAGTGAGGTGGGGGTGGGGCAAGAGATAACAAAGGAGGTCCAGATTGGACCAGGCCACATAGCTGACCAATATGGGATTACTGTAGGGTTAGTATAAATGGGTGGTTGTTGGTCAGCACAGACTCGGTGGGCCTAAGGGCCTGTTTCAGTGCTGTATCTCTAAACAAAAAAAAAACAAAAAATAACCTGCTCAGTGACGCTCAGTTTGGATTCGGCCAGGGCCACTCAGCTCCTGACCTCATTACAGCCTTGGTTCAAACATAGACAAAAGCTGAACTCGGTGAGGTGAGAGTGACTGCCCTTGACATCAAGGCAGCATTTGACTGAGTATGGCATCAAGGAGCCCTAGCAAAAGTGAGGTCAATGGGAATCAGGGGGAAAACCCTCCGCTGGTTGCAGTCATACCTAGCACAAAGGAAGATGGTTGTGGTTGTTGGAGGTCAATCATCTGAGCTCCAGGACATCACTGCAGCCGTTCCTCAGGGTAGTGTCCTAGGCCCAACCGTCTTCAGCTGCTTTATCAATGACCTTCCTTCAATCATAAGGTCAGAAGTGGGGATGTTTGCTGATGATTGCACAATGTTCAGCACCATTCGCGACGACTCCAGATACTGAAGCAGTCCGTGTAGAAATACAGCAAGACCTGGACAATATCCAGGCTTGGGCTGATAAGTGGCAAGTTACATTAGCGCCACACAAGTGCCAGGCAATGACCATCTCCAACAAGAGAGAATCTAACCATCTCCCCTTGACATTCAACGGCATTACCATCGCTGAATCCCCCACTATCAACATCCAAGGAGCTACCATTGACCAGAACTGAACTGGAGTAGCCATATAAATACCAAAGCTACAAAAGCAGGTCAGAGGCTAGGAATCTTGAGGGCGAGTAATTCACCTCCTGACTCCCCAAAGCCTGTCCACCATCTGCAAGGCACAAGTCAGGAGTGTGATGGAATACTCTCCATTTGCCTGGATGGGTGCAGCTCCAACAACACTCAGGAAGCTTGACACTGTCCAAGACAAAGCAGCCCGCTTGATTGGCACCCTATCCACAAACATTCCCTCCACTGACACACAGTGGCAGCAATGCACCAAGCTCCTTAAACAGCACCTTCCAAACCCGTGACCTCTACAAACTAGAAGGACAAGGGCAGCAAATCCATGGGAACACCAGCACCTGCAAGTTCCCCTCCAAGTCACACACCATCCTGACTTGGAACTACATCGCCGTTGCCTCACTGTCACTGGGTCAAAATCCTGCAACTCCCTTCCTAACAGCACTGTGGGTATACCTACCCCAAATGGACTGCAGCGGTTCAAGAAGGCAGCTCACCACCACCTTCTCAAGGGCAATTAGGGATGGGCAATAAATGCTGGCCTGGCCAGCAACGCCCAAAATCCCATGAATAAACAACAAAACCTTAAAACAAAACACTTGCTACGATCATATGGGGAGTTGAACAGTGGGAACCACCCATATCGGACCATGTGGCCATAACAAATTGGAGGCTGGAAGCCGTGTTTTGAACCACCAGATAATGGAACAATGAACAAACAGATTTTCTTGTATTCTTCTGGGGTTTTTTTTCTCTACGGTGCTCGAAACAATAGAGATGGCCACATTTAATGCTAAGCTGTTTGTACAGCAGGGAGACATATCCCATAATAAGTTAAACAAATTAAGTGTTGAAGATTTAGAAAGCTTGGCAACAGAGGTAGGAATCACATTCTCACAAAAAGCAAAGAAACCTGAACTGGTGAAAAATCTAGCCAACCATTTTAAACTTACCCTGAACTAAAAGAAGAAAGCTTAGAATCAGAGTCTGAAAAAATAATCCTAA
>NC_090383.1:19878458-19961103 GCF_036365525.1 Heterodontus francisci | reverse complement strand
TGAGGTCTGCAAACATTGTACCATTGTTTAAAAAGGGTGTGAGGGATAAGCCAGGTAATTATAGGCTAGTCAGTCTGACCTTGGTGGTGGGTAAATTGTTCGAATCTATTCTGAGGGACAGGATAAACTGTCACTTAGAAAGGCAGAGATTAATCAGGGATAGTCAGCATGGATTTGTTAACGGAAGGTCATGTCTTACTAACTTGATTGAGTTTTTTGAGGAAGTAACAAGAAGGATTGATGAGGGTAGTGCAGTGGATGTGGTTTGCAGGGATTATAGTAAGGCATTTGACAAGGTCCCGCCTGGCAGAATGGTCAGTAAAATAAAAGCCCATGGGATACAGGGAAGGTGGCAGGTTGGATCCAGAATTGGCTCAGTGACAGGAAACAAAGGGTAGTAGTTGACGCATGTTTTTGTGAATGAAAAGCAGTTTCCAGTGGTGTTCCACAGGTCGCAGTGTTGGGTCCCTTGCTGTTTGTGGTATATATTGATGATTTGGACTTAAATGTGGGAGGCATGATTGGGAAATTTGCTGATGACACAAAAATTGGCCGTGTAGTTAATAGCGAGAAGGAGAGTCATGGACTCCAGAATTATATCAATGGTTTGGTTGAGTGGACGGAAAAACGGCAAATGGAATTCAATCCAGAGAAGTGTGAGATGATGCATTTGGGGAGGGCCAAATAAAGCAAGGGAATATACAATATACGGGAGGATATTGAGAGGTGTAGAAGAAGTGAGAGACCTTGGAGTGCATGTCCACAGGTCCCTGAAGGTGGCAGGACAGGTGGATAGAGTGGTGAAGAAGGCGTACGGAATGCTTTCCTTTATTGGCCGAGGTATAGAGTACAAAAGCAGGGATGTGATGCTGGAACTGTATTGAGTGCTGGTTAGGCTGTAGCTGGAGTATTGCGTGCAGTTCAGATCACCACATTACAGAAAGGATATAAATGCTCTGGAGAGAGTGCAGAGGAGATTTACAAGAACGTTGCCAGGGTTTGAGGGTTGCAGCTTTGAGGAAAGATTGAATAGGTTGGGGTTGTTTTCCCTGGAATAGAGGAGGCTGAGGGGTGACTATTTTGTGGTGTACAAAATTATGAGGGGCCTAGATAGAGTGGACATGAAAGACCTGCTTCCCCTGGCGGGGAGGTCGGTTACCAGGGAACACAGATTTAAGGTGATTGGTAGAAGGATTAGAGGGAACATGAGAAGCTTTATCACCCAGAGGGTGGTGGGAGTCTGGAATTCACTGCCAGGATTGGTGATGGAGGCAGAGACCCTCAATTCTTTTAAAAGGTACCTGGACATGCACCTAAGATGCTGTAACCTTCAGGGCTATGGACCAGGTGCTGGAAGGTGGGACTAGTTTGGGTGGATAGTTTATTCGACTGGCGCAGACACGATGGGTTCAATAGCCTCCTTCTGTGCAGTATTTTTGCTATGTTCTTTGCCCACCACCCTCTGCCAATTTTATTTTTAAGCCCTCCCCAACCACACTAAAGAACCTCCTCACGAGGACATTGGTCCCAGTCCTCTTGTGGTGCAAGCCATCCCTTTTGAACAGGTGCCTCCTGGTCCTACGCCCCAAGAATCTGCAGCCCTTCCTCCTGCACCCTACCTCAAGCCACGCATTGATCCTTCCTATCTTCCTATTTCTTCTCTCACTGGTGCATGGCGCTGAGTAATCCAGAGATTACTACCTGCGAGGCCCTACTCTTTAACTTCCTCCATAGATCCTGAAATCTGACCATGGGACCTCAATACTGTTGTGTATTGTTGTTAGTGTAGTTTGAGCATTGTTTACAGATGTTTGAGTCTTTGTATGGCTAAATAGTCACTCGTTTATTTAATATACATAACTATTTACAATCTCATTGAGCATGTCTGGCTCGCACTTCTCATGATGCTTCGAGTTCCTTCCAAACCTTATACCCATGTGATTATTACATTATCATCACTACAGTGGGAGGGTTACTTTCACTGTCTCAAACATTAACGCTTTCAGACCCTTATACTACAAATACCTGCTCTGGTACCAATGTGTGCTACAACCTCTGGCCCACTGCTGTAAGAAATAACTGTCTAATAACCTTATAAAACCTTAAGAAAATTAATTGAATATTATGGAAATATCTCTCTCTCTCTCTCATTAAGAAAGATTCTATTGCTATCTACCAGCCCCTGACAGACACAGGACAGCTTAGGCCTGTTATCTCTGCCAAGGACATGACTGTAGCACAGGCTCCCTCTCTAGACAAGTGTCTGGCAGAAGTTTACAAGCAGTACCTAGCAAGCAATAAGTCCCAGATGACTTCAGGGACAAAGTGATGGGCAAGGGAGGAGTTTACTTGGGCAATTGGAATCAAACAAGCGATTGACATGGGACACTCACCTTCCCTCGAATTAAAATATATAAACAGATGCTCCGGGGGAAATAGCCTCCTTCAGACAGAAGGAGAGCTTCCTGAAGCTTGGCTTCAGCCGAGTGTTAGGTTCAGCCTAACACTTTGTTAGCTCAAGAAGACTGAGGACTCCAAGGACTGAAGAGACCACCAACCCCTCACCTGTCTCATCCATTGGGGAGACTGTCGACACTGTTCTGCCCCCACTGTATGATCTGGGATCAGTAATCCATTCAACGTGTTACAGGTCATATGTCTTTTCTGTCTGTTTAGCTTATGCACCATCAAAACTAAGCTACTGCTTAATATACATTATATTGAAACTGTTGCTTAAGAAACTGCTTTAAAATCGCATTATGAGCACAACCCCTTTTTTGGGTATCTGTGACTCCCGAATCTAAATCTTACAGTGGTGTCAGAAGTGGGATTCACAGTGGTTGGAATCATAGGCTTGAGTTGAGAAACAACACCTTAGTTAAATGCATGTGAAGATTGTTGAGACTGGTAGAAAATATCAGGAGTTTTGGTGAAGATAAGACAGAAGTACAATGGTGTCAGCATTTCACAGGGAACAGAAACCAGGCGCACCCGGGGTGAAAGATATCCTGAGAATTTTAGAGGAATGTGATGGGGATGACAAGTGCATTCTCATTAGGCTCTCTGAGGAGGTTCAGAAATGCAAACTTAAGTTAAAAGGGCCCACAGCAGTAGTTAACACTGCTTTGTGTATGACAGCATTTCTTTTGTTTGAAGAAAATTCCGAGTCGTATGAAAATGTGAACATGAGTTCGTTTTATTTCCATTTAAGATTCCACGCCCAGAATTGTAAAAATATAAAAACTGAATTATATTTTAAATTAAGAAAGGTTTTATTTTAAAATTTAGTTTTGCAACTGTGAAAAGACACTGAATAGTTTGTTTTGTAAGAGATAAGCTTCAGCCTTGAAAATGTCTGGCAGGAATCTAATCTGAAGGTTTTTAAAGCACTTTGCTTTAATTGAACTAGTCATTTTTTAAATACTGCTATTGCTTTTTGTTTGCAGTTTAAATTAAAGACAGGTCTTACTGACTGTTTTTCCAAATGAGGTTAAGTGGCAAACATCAGGAATTGAGAATTGTTTTAAGGGAGAAAAGGATAAATAAAGGAGATATGGGAAAGATTCTGTCCCCTTTTCTACTGTTAAAGGGCTGCAAGGTTGCATTGTTGTCTATTTGATACACTGGTGTGAATGCTTGGATAGGAGTGCAAGGAGAGAGCCAACTGTGTAACAGCCCCGACAACCAATTTTATCTGCAGCGCCTGTGGAAGTCTGTTACTCTAGAATTGGCCTTTATAGTTACTCCAGGCGCTGCTTCACAAACCACTGACCACCTCTAGGCGTTTACCCATTGTCTCTCGAGACAAGGAGGCCAAAGAAGCTGTAGAAGGCTTCACCCTCTTTAATTCTCTATGCTGTAAGCAGATTGAAGGTTTTATTTAACTAATTTTTTCCTTTAGTTTTATTTTTCTTCAGTTTTATTACAGTCATTTGGAAAGGAGCCTGAAGAAAGAACAAAAAAAAAATGGTATGACAATGGTTTCCAGAGCCACAAATACTGATACTACAGCAAGAGATCTAGCAGTTTTTTTTGTAAAGAATTGAAGAACTTATCTGCAGATATCAAATGTCACAGCAAAGTGACAATTTGGACTCCAGGTTTTGCCTTTTCCTTTGCAGGGAGGTGGTGGTGTGGTGGTAATATCACTACACTAATAACCCAGAGCCCCAGCCTAAAGCTCTAGGGACATGGGTTTAAATCCCACTACAGCAGATGGTGGAATTTGAATTCAATTAATAAATCTGGAATTAAAAAGCTAGTCTAGTGGCAATCTTGAAACCATTGCTTTTTGTTATTACAACGCATCTGATTCACTAATGTGATTTAGGGAAGGAAATCTGCCGTCCTTACCTGGTCTGGCCTACATGTGACTTCAGACCCACAGCAATGTGGTTGACTCTTAAATGCCCTCTGAAATGGCCCAGCAAGCCACTCAGTTGTACCAAACTATTACTTGGCCGTAACGATTTTCCAATGAGTGCAGGAGAAACTAGATAAAGACTTGCATTTATACAGCACATTTCACAACCTCAGGATGTCCCCAAGCACTTTACAGCTAATTGGAGTGCTTTTGAAGTGTGGTCACTGTTGTAATGTAGGAAACATGGCAGCCAATTTGAGCACAGCAAGATCCCACAAACAGCAATGTGATGATGACCATAAAGTGTGCTTTTTGGTGTTGGTTGAGGGATAAAGACTGGCCCAAGATGCTGGGGATAACTCCCCTGCTCCTCTCCTAATAATATGTTCAAGTGAAGATAGGGTATCAGTTTAAATTCTCATCTGAAAGACAGCACTTCTGACACTGCAGCACCCCCTCAGTATTGCACTAGTGTCAGGCTAGATTATGGACTTAAGTCTCTGGGGTTGGACTTGAACCCACAACCTTATGACTCAGGTGGGAGTGCTACCTACCCACTGACCCATGGCAGAAACCACCTCTGATGGTGAATGATGGAAATTGTTAAGCAGCAAACAAAATCTGTTCCTTGACTTATTTCTTCCTATGCTACTAGCCTTTTTTCGGATCTCAAAAGAAACCAAAATCCACTGTTCAGTTCTGCGAGACAATAAACCAAGCAAACCTAAAAGTAAACACTCAAAGTTTTTCTTCAAACAGTAACTTTTGTTTGTGTTGTGCCTTCAATTTATAATGTGTTTTGAAGTCCTTTAGAGATAGGAAGCAATTAAGGAATAGATTGTGAGGCAGTGAGAGAGAGATTAGGAGAGGTGACTGGAATCTTGGATTCAGATTTTTCCTGGGAAAGTGGAAAGAGAATGGGAGAAACTTGAGGGTTTGGGGCTCCCAGAGCCTGGGGCCTAACAGACCAAATATTCTGCCATCAATGTTGTAGCAAAGGGAGGGGGAAAGGATTCTCGAACAAGGCCAGGGTAGGAAAACCAGAGTATGGAAGTGGAAATGGGGCTCAAGGAAATTACAGACATCATGCGGGGTGAAACCAGGAGGAATTTGTCAACAAAAGCTGGGTTTTAACTTCCAGTGGGAACCGGGGCTGAAGAGAAACCATCTGCCTTCTGTTGTGTGAAGCCTGGTCACAGAATCGTTACAGTGCAGAAGGAGGCCATTCGGCCCATCATGTCCACACCGGCTGTCTGAAAGAGCAATTCACTCAGTTCCATTCCCCTGCCTTCTCCCCGTAACCCTGCACATTCTTCCTTTTCATATAGCAGTCTAATTCCCTTCTGAATGCTTCAATTGAACCTGCCTCCACCACGTTCTCAGGCAACGCATTCCAGACCTTAACCACTCGCTGCGTGAAAACGGTTTTCCTCATGTCACTTTTGCTTCTCTTACAAAATGCTTTAAATCTGTGCCCTCTCGTTCTCAATCCTTTCACAAGTGGGAACAGTTTCTCTCTACCTACTCTGTCCAGACCCCTCATGATTTTGAATACCTCTATCAAATCACCTCTCTGCATTCTCTTCTCCAAGGAAAACAGTCCTAACTTCTTCAATCTATCTTCATAACTGAAATTCCTCACCCCTGAAACCATTCATGTGAATCTTTTCTGTATTCTCTCCAATGCTCTCACGTCTCTCCTAAAGTGGCGTCCAGAACTGGACACAGTACTCCAGCTGAGGCCGAACTAGTGTCTTATACAAGTTCAACATAACTTCCTTGCTCTTGTACTCTGTGCCCCTATTAATAAAGCCCAGGATACTGTATCCATTGTTTCATTTGCTGTTTGTGGGCTTTTGCTGTGCACATTGGCTGCTGTGTTCCTACATTACAACAGTGACTATACTTCAAAAGTACTTCATTGGCTCTGAAGCGTTTTTTGACATTTGCTCATGGGATTTGGGCATCATTGGCTAGGCCAGCATTAATTGCCCATCCCTAAACGCCCTCTGATTGAGTGGCTTACTGCACCATCTCAGAGGGCATTTAAGAGTCAATCACATTGCTGTGGATCTGGAGTCACATGTAGGCCTGACCAGGTAAGGATAACAGATAAGCTTCCCGAAAGGATATGAGTGAACCAGATGGGTTTTTAAAACAATCAACAATGGTTTCAAGATCACCATTAGATTAGCTTTTTAATTCCAGGTTTTTTAGTTAATTGAATTCAAATTTCACCCTGTGCCATGGTGGGATTTTAACCCATGTCCCCAAAGCATTAACCTGGGCCTCTGGGCTACTAGTCCAGTGACATTAACACTACACCACTGCCTTCCCCATTTTAGGATGCACTGAGGTCATGTCAGGTGCTACATGAATGCAAGTTCTTTCTTTTCTCAGAAACTTCAGAAAGTGATCCATTATAACAGTGGTGGAGGGGTGTGCGGGGGGAGGGCAGCTCATCATTATATACTCCATGAACATCTTACCCGCCCACCTGCCCCATTCCTGTTGGGCCAAGGTTTAAAGTTGGGGCAAACAATTTTAGAATTTAATGCATTGGGGTGGGCAGCCAATGTAGGTCAAGGGGTGATAAGCAGAGAGATTTACTGCAGGTCAAGACAGGGGAGCTGATGTTTGGGGTTGGAGTTTATGGGGTTTGGGAGATCAGAGACGGGGACATTGGACAGAGTGAGGAGGGTTTTGGCAGCGAGAATAAGTATTATTGAGTTGGAAATAAAGGTTAGAAATTGGATAGTAGTTGAGTGCATAGGCGGATTGAGGGTGCTCCATAAACTTGAACTCATCCAAAATCTCCACTGCCCCTATCCTAACTCGTATCAAGTCCAGTTCACCCATCGCTCCTATGCTTGTTGACTTACATTGACCCCAGTCTGGCAATGCCTCAATTTTAAAGTTCCTATCCTTGTTTTCAAATTCTACCACGGCCTCATCCCTCCCTATCTCTGTAATCTCTGACAATCCTCCAATATCTCTGCACTTCTCTAATTCTGGCCTCTTGTGGATACCTGATTTCCATCAATCCGCCATTGGTGGCTATATCTTCAGCTGCCAAGACACTAAGCTTTGGATTCACCTCTCTGACTCTCTATCTCTCTCTGCTGCTTTAAATTAAAAGCTATCTCTTTGACCAAACTTTTGGTCACTTGTCCTAAAATCTCCTTATAGGCTCAGTGTCAAATGCATGTGGGATTACGCTCTTGTGACGATAAAGGTGTTATATAAATGCAAGTTGTTGTTGTTTTGAAGAGGAGATGATGACTATGGTTGTGAGAGGGTCGTGGGAAGGTGAGATGGTGCCTGAAGATATAATCTAGGGGTGGGGGGTGGGGGGAGGGTTTTATGGAGGAAATTAACTTGGAAAAATGGCAAAACGCTGGAAGGTTAGAGCTGGAGTTTGTAGGACACTAGCGAGATGAGGAGCAGGTGGAAGAAGAAGAGGGAAGCAGTAAGAAGCAGCTGCTTGGATGATCTTGATGTATGTAAGAGATGTATAAATCCATGAACTCTTCATAGTTGGAATTGGAGTGAGAATAGAGAGTGGGAAGAGAAGAGTTTGAAGAGAATGTTAGTGATGGAGAAATGGAGATCAGGTATGCCTTCCCGCCCTCCAGGATGTCTTGGGAAGATTGACTGGTTTTGGCTGCAGAGAGTGAGGCACTTTTATTATAGAGTTGGTTGACTAGGCTAATTGTGTGTCAGCTAAACTCCTCTGATTTGCAGGAGTGAAGATGGGGGCTGTACTAGGAGACTTTGTTTTGGGAGACTTCCAGAAAACAGAAAGAAGTTATGTTAAACTTGTATTGAACCTTGGAGTACAGTGCACAGTTCTGGTCTCTGTGTTCTAAAAATGAGATAGGAGCACTGAAGTAGGTGCAAAAAAGATTCACAAGGATGATACTAGAACTGGAAAGGTACACTTCTCAGGAAAAGCTGTACAAGCTGGGCTCTTTTCTTTAGAAAAGAAGGCTCTTAGGTCACTTGGTAGAGGTGTTGAAGATTATGAAAAGTTTTGATAGTTCAACACAGAGAAAATGCTTAAACTTGGGATGGAGGCAAGATCAGAACTACAGGTCATTAAGATGATGGTCAATGATAAATCCAATAGGGTATTCAGGAGACACTTTACCCAGAGAGTGCTTAGAAGGTGCAACTTGCTACCAGAAGGAGTGGTTGAGGTAAATAGCATAGGTGCATTTAAGAGGAAGCTAGATAAGCACATGAGGGAGAAAGGAATAGAAGGATATGCTGATAGGGTGAGATGAAGAGGGGTCGGAGTAGGTTCGTGTGGAGCATAGATCAGTTTGGTCGAATGGCCTGTTTCTGTGCTGCAGACTCAAACTAAATTGTGTTAAAATCATAGGCGATAAACTCACATCAGGAACCGTAGGGAGAACTTCTTCAGAACATTTCCTCAACCAATGCAGAGAAGCCCTGAAACGCACTCGGGTTTAACTTGCCCCTTCAGATCTGGCTCTAGTGGCCACTTCCATGTACTACAGTTCTCCAACCAAAAGCACAACCCATTGGCCATTCTGCCTACAGCTTCATAAAGTAGTGTTGGCTATGGTTCAGTGGTAGGAGTCTTGCCTCTACGTTATAAAGTTGTGGCTTCAAGTCCCACTCCAGAGGTTGGAGTGCATAATCTAGGATCATGCAGGACTGAGGGAATACTGTGCTGTCTTTCAGATGAGATGTTAAACCAAGGTCCTGCCTGCCGCCTTAGGTGGATGCTAATTCCATGTTACTATTTTAAAGAAGAGCAGGGAAGTTCTCCCTGATGTCCTGAACATTTAATCCCCCCTCTCCCCAACCACACCATTCGTCCTAGTATCCCCCTCCCCCACCCTCAGCAAGCACCAAATACATTATTTTGTCATTTGTCTCATTGCTGTTTTTGGGACTTTGCTGCTGTAAATTGGCTGTCACATTTCCCTGTAAAACAGAAGTGACTCTCTTGCAATGACATTCATTGGGATGTCCTGAGGATGTGAAAGGTGCTATATAAATGCAAATCCTTTCTTCAGCTACTGGGTCTTCTTAATTTTCTGGTCCTGGATTATATTGGTTCTTGTATCTGTGATCACTCGTGTGAGTTCCGACTCCCCATACCTTTAAAAAATATCAATTCTTGCCTTCAAATTGAGGTAAGCATTAGGCAACAGCCCAAGGCAAAACCAAAAGCAAAGCTTTTTAGCATTGTTAATTCCATTCTTCCTGCTTGGCACTGGCTCCTATAACACTCTGCCTGGCCCATTAATATTGGGGCCTAAGAGAAACATTAGCTATAAAGGTTATGATTGTGCCTTAAACAGCACATCTTGAGACAGCAGGAATCAATGAAAATATAAGGTAACCGCTAGGAAATAGCGGATGCGCTGAGGATCATCTTCGGGCCCTTGCTGGATACAGGTGAGGTGCCAGATGATTGGAGGTCTGCCAACGTTGTACCATTGTTTAAAAAGGGTGCGAGGGATAAGCCAGGTAATTATAGGCCAGTCAGTCTGACCTCAGTGGTGGGTAAATTGTTCGAATCTATTCTGAGGGACGCGATGAACTGTCATTTAGAAAGGCATGGATTAATCAGGGATAGTCAGTGTGGATTTGTTGGTGGAAGATCATTTGTTACTAACTTGATTACGTTTTTTGAGGGGGGTGACAGGGAGGATTGATGAGGGTAGTGCAGTGGATGTGGTTTACATGGATTTTACTGGGGGTTTGACAAGGTCCCCCATGGCAGACTGGTCAGTGGAATGAGAGCCCATGGGATGCAGGGGAGGGTGGCTGGTTAGATGCAGGTTTGACTCGGTGACAGGAGGTGGGGGTAGTGGTTGATGGATGTTTTTGGGAATGGAGGGTGGTTTTCAGTGGTGTCACGGAGCTCAGTGTTGGATCCCTTGCTGTTTGTGGTGTGTATTGATGATTTGGAATTAAATGTGGGAGGCATGATTGGGAGGTTTGCTGATGACACAAAAATTGGCCGTGTAGTTGATAGTGAGGAGGAGAGTTGTGGACTCAAGAATGATATCAATGTTTTGGTTGAGTGGGTAGAAAGGTGACGGGTGGAGTTCAGTCCCGAGAGTTGTGAGATGTTGCATTTGGGGAGGGCAAGTAGAGTAAGGGAATGTACAATAAACGGGAGGATATTGAGAGGGGTAGAGGAAGTGAGAGACCTTGGAGTGCATGTCCACGGGTCCCTGAAGGTGGCAGAACAGGTGGATAGAGTGGTGAAGAAGGCATATGGAATGCTTTCCTTTATTGGTCAAGGTATAGAGTACAAAAGCAGGGATGTGATGCTGGAACTGTATAGAGCATTGATTAGGCCACAGCTGGAGTATTGCGTGCAGTTCTGGTCACCACATTACAGAAAGGACATAATTACTCTGGAGAGAGTACAGAGGAGATTTACAAGAATGTTGCCAGGGCTTGAAGGTTGCAGCTATGAGGAAAGATTGGATAGGCTGAGCCTTTAGCTGCCTAGATGTTAAGCTCGGGAATTACCTCCCTAAACCTTTCAGCTTTGCTACCTCTCTCTCTCCTCCTTTAATAAATTCCTTAAAACCTATTGCCTGTCCTAAAGTCTCCTTATGTGGCTCAGTATCAAATTTTGTTTGATAATGCTCCTGTGAAGTGCCTTGGGATGTTTTACTATGCTAATGGCTCTATATAAATGCAAGTTGTCATCAGTTATTCATTGTAATTTAAAATCTGAAGTATAACAGACCCTAAAAATGTTGTTGCTCCTCTTCACTAACTTCCTATTGCTCCTCAGACATGATAGCCATATCACCTTGCAGAGAATCAAAGTGGATTCTTTGTAAGCAGAGCATTAGAGTTAGGATTCCTGAAACTACATCTGCACTATTAGCTGAAAAAGGTCCCGTTCGACAAAACGTTTAATCACATGTTTCTGCACCAAACATTTGTGGAACGAAGACTGAAAGGGAAAATAAAGTGTTTGCATCCCGTCTCATTTTGTGGCTGGAATGCACAATATTAAATTAGGTTTTCATGTGATTTAATAGTTTTAAATGGTGGACCCATGATGCATAATGCAGAACATTTCAAGAAGAAAGTTACACAAGATTAGTGCTGAACAGGACAAGGAATCTGCTTTCTGCTCTGGTTTAAGAGTATACTGGGGGGGTGCATAAGGCACTGGTGCCTGCTGACTCATGGCAGTTGTCCTCTTGTCTCATAGAATAAAACATTGCAACATAGAAGGAGGATATTTGGCCCATCATGCTTATGCTGGTCCATTGAAACATCTATACAATTAGTCCCACTCCCCTGCTCTTTCTCCACAACCCTGCAAATTTTCCCTTGTCAAGTGTATCCAATTCCTATTTGAAAGTTACTATTGAATCTGCTTCCACCATTGTTTTCAGGCAATGCATTCCAGATCATAACACTCACTGCATAAAAAAATTCTCCTTATCTCCCCTCTGATTTTTAATTCTACATTCTCTGGTTACAAGCCTCCTGCCAGTGGAAACAGTTTTTTCTGATCCTGTCTATCAAAATCCCTCATAATTGTCAATACCTCCGTTAAACCTCTCTTAATCTTCTCTGCCCTAAGGAGAGCAACCCTAGCTTCTCCAGCCTCTCCACATAACTGAAGTCCTTCATTCCTGGTGCCATTTGAGTAGGAACAGCAGCAGGCCACTTAGCCTCTCGAGCCTGTTCCATCATTCAGTTAGATCATGGCTGATATGTACCACAAGTCCATTTGCACACCTTTGTTCCATATCCCATGATGCCCTGACACCAACAAAAATATATTGGTCTCAGATTTGAAAAAGTGCTTCCTGATTTCACTCCTAAATGGTTTAGCTGTCGCCCTTGTTCTTTAATCCCCTGTCAGAACAAATAGTTTTTCTGTATCTATTCTATCAAATCCTTTTAAACACCTCAATTAGATCATTCTCATAAGTCAGCTTTGGCTCAGTTCTAGTATTCTTGCCTCTGAGTTATGAGGTTCAAATCCCATGCCAGGATTTGAGCATAAAAATCAAGGCTGACCCTCCAGTGCAGCAGGGAGGGAGTGCTGCACTATCAGAGGTGCTGCCTTTCAGATGAAATGTTAAATTAAAAATGATTAGTCAGGAAGAAAGGGATCTGACGCAATTTGGTGATGATGCATGATATATGTAATAGGCTGGAGCAAGAGCAGAGGCTTTTAAGGCTGCCTGCCTGTGTGGGGATAATGCAGTGAAGATTTAGGATTAAGCAGGACGAGTCTGATCTCCCACATGAATGGGCCTGAGCTGGAGAACAGTCTGAAGCAGTTGCTTGGGAATTGAGAGGGGATAAGAAGGAGGTTGGTGCTAAGGCTGAGGTGCAGCAACTTCCCCTGTCAGAGCGGCTGAGTAAGCGGGGCAAGGTCCAGAGGGGTAAGGTCCAGAGGGGTGGGGTCTGAGTCGGGCAAGGTCCAGAGGGGTAAGGTCCAGAGGGGTGGGGTCAGAGTCGGGTAAGGTCCAGAGGGGTAAAGTCCAGAGGGGTGGGGTCAGAGTCGGGCGCGCGCTCAAGCTGCTACATTTTTTGTTACATCCGAGTTAGGACCATGTGGAGGCTGCCTGCAGCGAGATGTTGGGGATCGGAGCTGATCGCGGCTGGAAGGCCGGGCGGGTACCGGCTACTGCTCGGCTTCCGGGGCTGTGCTCAAAGGATACCGGCTGCCGGCACTGAGGAGGTACCGGGATCCGGAACCGGGAGGCAGCCCCCGGGCACCGGGGTGATGAGGAGCGTCAGGTAAAGCTGGAGCCCCCTCCCACTGGGCACAGAATGTTCAAACTTCCAGCCTGGGGGTGGGAGTCAGGTTAAAGCTGTCCTGAAGGGGGGAGAATGGGGGTTAAAGGGGTCACCGGGGAGCAAGAGAAGGGGTTAAAAGGTCTGGGGGTGAGAGAAAGAGAGGTTGAAGGGTCACCAGGGAACGAGAGAGTGGGGTTAAAGGGGTCACCAGGGGAGGGTGAGGGGGTTAAAGGGATCGGGGGGAGGGAGTGAGGGGGTTAAAGGGGTCACCAGGGAATGAGAGAGGAGGTTAAGGTGTTTCTGGGGGGGCAGGGAGTGAGGGGGTTAAAGGTGTCTCGGGGCGGGGGAAGGGAGTGAGTGTGTTAAAGGGGTCCTGGGAGAGGGAGTGAAGTGTTTAAAGGGGTCCTGGGAGAGGGAGTGAAGTGTTTAAAGGGGTCCTGGGAGAGGAAATGAAGTGTTTAAAGGGGTCCTGGGGAGGGAGTGAGGTGTTTAAAGGGGTCCTGGAGGGTTGGTGTGAAGGGGTTAAAGGGCCTTGAGGGGAGGGCGTGAGGGGGTTAAAGGGGCACATGGTGGCAAGGGGGGTGGTGGTGGTTAAAGGAGTTCTGGGACGGGACAGCGTAGGGTTAAAATGGACTTGAACCCACAACCTTATGACTCAGGTGGGAGTGCTACCTACCCACTGACCCATGGCAGAAACCGCCTCTGATGGTGAATGATGGATAATTGTTAAGCAGCAAACAAAATCTGTTCCTTGACTTATTTCTTCCTATGCTACTAGCCTTTTTTCGGATCTCAAAAGAAACCAAAATCCACTGTTCAGTTCTGCGAGACAAACCAAGCAAACCTAAAAGTAAACACTCAAAGTTTTTCTTCAAACAGTAACTTTTGTTTGTGTTGTGCCTTCAATTTATAATGTGTTTTGAAGTCCTTTAGAGATAGGAAGCAATTAAGGAATAGATTGTGAGGCAGTGAGAGAGAGATTAGGAGCGGTGACTGGAATCTTGGATTCAGATTTTTCCTGGGAAAGTGGAAAGAGAATGGGAGAAACTTGAGGGTTTGGGGCTGCCAGAGCCTGGGGCCTAACAGACCAAATATTCTGCCATCAATGTTGTAGCAAAGGGAGGGGGAAAGGATTGTCGAACAAGGCCAGGGTAGGAAAACCAGAGTATGGAAGTGGAAATGGGGCTCAAGGAAATTACAGACATCATGCGGGGTGAAACCAGGAGGAATTTGTCAACAAAAGCTGGATTTTAACTTCCAGTGGGAACCGGGGCTGAAGAGAAACCATCTGCCTTCTGTTGTGTGAAGCCTGGTCACAGAATCGTTACAGTGCAGAAGGAGGCCATTCAGCCCATCATGTCCACACCGGCTGTCTGAAAGAGCAATTCACTCAGTTCCATTCCCCTGCCTTCTCCCCGTAACCCTGCACATTCTTCCTTTTCATATAGCAGTCTAATTCCCTTCTGAATGCTTCAATTGAACCTGCCTCCACCACGTTCTCAGGCAACGCATTCCAGACCTTAACCACTCGCTGCATGAAAACGGTTTTCCTCATGTCACTTTTGCTTCTCTTACAAAATGCTTTAAATATGTGCCCTCTCGTTCTCAATCCTTTCACAAGTGGGAACAGTTTCTCTCTATCTACTCTGTCCAGACCCCTCATGATTTTGAATACCTCTATCAAATCACCTCTCTGCCTTCTCTTCTCCAAGGAAAACTGTCCTAACTTCTTCAATCTATCTTCATAACTGAAATTCCTCACCCCTGAAACCATTCATGTGAATCTTTTCTGTATTCTCTCCAATGCTCTCACGTCTCTCCTAAAGTGGCGTCCAGAACTGGACACAGTACTCCAGCTGAGGCCGAACTAGTGTCTTATACAAGTTCAACATAACTTCCTTGCTCTTGTACTCTGTGCCCCTATTAATAAAGCCCAGGATACTGTATCCATTGTTTCATTTGCTGTTTGTGGGCTTTTGCTGTGCACATTGGCTGCTGTGTTCCTACATTACAACAGTGACTATACTTCAAAAGTACTTCATTGGCTCTGAAGCGTTTTTTGACATTTGCTCATGGGATTTGGGCATCATTGGCTAGGCCAGCATTAATTGCCCATCCCTAAACGCCCTCTGATTGAGTGGCTTACTGCACCATCTCAGAGGGCATTTAAGAGTCAATCACATTGCTGTGGATCTGGAGTCACATGTAGGCCTGACCAGGTAAGGATAACAGATTAGCTTCCCTAAAGGACATGAGTGAACCAGATGGGTTTTTAAAACAATCGACAATGGTTTCAAGATCACCATTAGATTAGCATTTTAATTCCAGGTTTTTTAGTTAATTGAATTCAAATTTCACCCTGTGCCATGGTGGGATTTTAACCCATGTCCCCAAAGCATTAACCTGGGCCTCTGGGCTACTAGTCCAGTGACATTAACACTACACCACCGCCTTCCCCATTTTAGGATGCACTGAGGTCATGTCAGGTGCTACATGAATGCAAGTTCTTTCTTTTCTCAGAAACTTCAGAAAGTGATCCATTATAACAGTGGTGGTGGTGCTGGTGGTGGAGGGGTGTGCGGGGGGAGGGCAGCTCATCATTATATACTCCATGAACATCTTACCCGCCCACCTGCCCCATTCCTGTTGGGCCAAGGTTTAAAGTTGGGGCAAACAATTTTAGAATTTAATGCATTGGGGTGGGCAGCCAATGTCGGTCAAGGGGTGATAAGCAGAGAGATTTACTGCAGGTCAAGACAGGGGAGCTGATGTTTGGGGTTGGAGTTTATGGGGTTTGGGAGATCAGAGACGGGGACATTGGACAGAGTGGGGAGGGTTTTGGCAGTGAGAATAAGTATTATTGAGTTGGAAATAAAGGTTAGAAATTGGATAGTAGTTGAGTGCATAGGCGGATTGAGGGTGCTCCATAAACTTGAACTCATCCAAAATCTCCACTGCCCCTATCCTAACTCGTATCAAGTCCAGTTCACCCATCGCTCCTATGCTTGTTGACTTACATTGACCCCAGTCTGGCAATGCCTCAATTTTAAAGTTCCTATCCTTGTTTTCAAATTCTACCACAGCCTCATCCCTCCCTATCTCTGTAATCTCTGACAATCCTCCAATATCTCTGCACTTCTCTAATTCTGGCCTCTTGTGGATACCTGATTTCCATCAATCCGCCATTGGTGGCTATATCTTCAGCTGCCAAGGCACTAAGCTTTGGATTCACCTCTCTGACTCTCTATCTGTCTCTGCTGCTTTAAATTAAAAGCTATCTCTTTGACCAAACTTTTGGTCACTTGTCCTAAAATCTCCTTATAGGCTCAGTGTCAAATGCATGTGGGATTACGCTCTTGTGACGATAAAGGTGTTATATAAATGCAAGTTGTTGTTGTTTTGAAGAGGAGATGATGACTATGGTTGTGAGAGGGTCGTGGGAAGGTGAGATGGTGCCTGAAGATATAATCTAGGGGTGGGGTGGGGGGAGGGTTTTATGGAGGAAATTAACTTGGAAAAATGGCAAAACGCTGGAAGGTTAGAGCTGGAGTTTGTAGGACACTAGCGAGATGAGGAGCAGGTGGAAGAAGAAGAGGGAAGCAGTAAGAAGCAGCTGCTTGGATGATCTTGATGTATGTAAGAGATGTATAAATCCATGAACTCTTCATAGTTGGAATTGGAGTGAGAATAGAGAGTGGGAAGAGAAGAGTTTGAAGAGAATGTTAGTGATGGAGAAATGGAGATCAGGTATGCCTTCCCGCCCTCCAGGATGTCTTGGGAAGATTGACTGGTTTTGGCTGCAGAGAGTGAGGCACTTTTATTATAGAGTTGGTTGACTAGGCTAATTGTGTGTCAGCTAAACTCCTCTGATTTGCAGGAGTGAAGATGGGGGCTGTACTAGGAGACTTTGTTTTGGGAGACTTCCTGAAAACAGAAAGAAGTTATGTTAAACTTGTATTGAACCTTGGAGTACAGTGCACAGTTCTGGTCTCTGTGTTCTAAAAATGAGATAGGAGCACTGAAGTAGGTGCAAAAAAGATTCACAAGGATGATACTAGAACTGGAAAGGTACACTTCTCAGGAAAAGCTGTACAAGCTGGGCTCTTTTCTTTAGAAAAGAAGGCTCTTAGGTCACTTGGTAGAGGTGTTGAAGATTATGAAAAGTTTTGATAGTTCAACACAGAGAAAATGCTTAAACTTGGGATGGAGGCAAGATCAGAACTACAGGTCATTAAGATGATGGTCAATGATAAATCCAATAGGGTATTCAGGAGACACTTTACCCAGAGAGTGCTTAGAAGGTGCAACTTGCTACCAGAAGGAGTGGTTGAGGTAAATAGCATAGGTGCATTTAAGAGGAAGCTAGATAAGCACATGAGGGAGAAAGGAATAGAAGGATATGCTGATAGGGTGAGATGAAGAGGGGTCGGAGTAGGTTCGTGTGGAGCATAGATCAGTTTGGTCGAATGGCCTGTTTCTGTGCTGCAGACTCAAACTAAATTGTGTTAAAATCATAGGCGATAAACTCACATCAGGAACCGTAGGGAGAACGTCTTCAGAACATTTCCTCAACCAATGCAGAGAGGCCCTGAAACGCACTCGGGTTTAACTTGCCCCTTCAGATCTGGCTCTAGATTGGTCTCAGATTTGAAAAAGTGCTTCCTGATTTCACTCCTAAATGGTTTAGCTGTCGCCCTTGTTCTTTAATCCCCTGTCAGAACAAATAGTTTTTCTGTATCTATTCTATCAAATCCTTTTAAACACCTCAATTAGATCATTCTCATAAGTCAACTTTGGCTCAGTTCTAGTATTCTTGCCTCTGAGTTATGAGGTTCAAATCCCATGCCAGGATTTGAGCATAAAAATCAAGGCTGACCCTCCAGTGCAGCAGGGAGGGAGTGCTGCACTATCAGAGGTGCTGCCTTTAGTTTAGAGATACAGCACTGAAACAGGCCCTTCGGCCCACCGAGTCTGTGCCGACCATCAACCACCCACTTATACTAATCCTACACGAATCCCATATCCCTACCACATCCCCACCTGTCCCTATATTTCCCTACCACCTACCTATACTAGGGGCAATTTATAATGGCCAATTAACCTATCAACCTGCAAGTCTTTGGCATGTGGGAGGAAACCGGAGCACCTGGAGGAAACCCACGCAGACACAGGGAGAACTTGCAAACTCCACACAGGCAGTACCCAGAATTGAACCTGGGTCGCTGGAGCTGTGAGGCTGCAGTGCTAACCACTGCGCCACTGTGCGCCTTTCAGATGAAATGTTCAACTGAGGCCCTGTCGGCCCCTCTCAGGTCATCCCATTGGACTATTTTGAAGAAGAGCAGAATTGTACCGGGTGTCCCGGCCAATATTTATCCCTCAAGCAACACCACAAAAACAGATTATCTAGTCATTATCACATTGCTGTTTGGGGGAATTTGCTGTGTGCAGATTGGCTGCTGTGTTTCCTACAACAGTGAATACAGTTCACAAGTAATTTACCAGCTATAAAACACATTGGGATGTCCAGTGGTTGCAAAATAAACCATATAAATGTAATTTAAACAACTTTGGAATGTTGCAGAGAAAATACTAAGTTTGGAATACTAAGTTCTGCTCGGTGTGAGGCAGCATATAATTATGTAATTAAAAATGATTAGTCAGGAAGAAAGGGATCTGACGCAATTTGGTGATGATGCATGATATATGTAATAGGCTGGAGCAAGAGCAGAGGCTTTTAAGGCTGCCTGCCAGTGTGGGGATAATGCAGTGAAGATTTAGGATTAAGCAGGACGAGTCTGATCTCCCACATTAATGGGCCTGAGCTGGAGAACAGTCTGAAGCAGTTGCTTGGGAATTGAGAGGGGATAAGAAGGAGGTTGGTGCTAAGGCGGAGGTGCAGCAACTTCCCCTGTCAGAGCGGCTGAGTAAGCGGGGCAAGGTCCAGAGGGGTAAGGTCCAGAGGGGTGGGGTCAGAGTCGGGCAAGGTCCAGAGGGGTAAGGTCCAGAGGGGTGGGGTCAGAGTCGGGCAAGGTCCAGAGGGGTAAGGTCCAGAGGGGTGGGGTCAGAGTCGGGCAAGGTCCAGAGGGGTGGAGTCTGAGTCGGGCGCGCGCTCAAGCTGCTACATTTTTTGTTACATCCGAGTTAGGACCATGTGGAGGCTGCCTGCAGCGAGATGTTGGGGATCGGAGCTGATCGCGGCTGGAAGGCCGGGCGGGTACCGGCTACTGCTCGGCTTCCGGGGCTGTGCTCAAAGGATACCGGCTGCCGGCACTGAGGAGGTACCGGGATCCGGAACCGGGAGGCAGCCCCCGGGCACCGGGGTGATGAGGAGCGTCAGGTAAAGCTGGAGCCCCCTCCCACTGGGCACAGAATGTTCAAACTTCCAGCCTGGGGGTGGGAGTCAGGTTAAAGCTGTCCTGAAGGGGGGAGAATGGGGGTTAAAGGGGTCACCGGGGAGCAAGAGAAGGGGTTAAAAGGTCTGGGGGTGAGAGAAAGAGAGGTTGAAGGGTCACCAGGGAACGAGAGAGTGGGGTTAAAGGGGTCACCAGGGGAGGGTGAGGGGGTTAAAGGGGTCACCAGGGAATGAGAGAGGAGGTTAAGGTGTTTCTGGGGGGGCAGGGAGTGAGGGGGTTAAAGGTGTCTCGGGGCGGGGGAAGGGAGTGAGTGTGTTAAAGGGGTCCTGGGAGAGGGAGTGAAGTGTTTAAAGGGGTCCTGGGAGAGGAAATGAAGTGTTTAAAGGGGTCCTGGGGAGGGAGTGAGGTGTTTAAAGGGGTCCTGGAGGGTTGGTGTGAAGGGGTTAAAGGGCCTTGAGGGGAGGGCGTGAGGGGGTTAAAGGGGCACATGGTGGCAAGGGGGGGTGGTGGTGGTTAAAGGAGTTCTGGGACGGGGCAGCATAGGGTTAAAATGGACTTGAACCCACAACCTTATGACTCAGGTGGGAGTGCTACCTACCCACTGACCCATGGCAGAAACCGCCTCTGATGGTGAATGATGGATAATTGTTAAGCAGCAAACAAAATCTGTTCCTTGACTTATTTCTTCCTATGCTACTAGCCTTTTTTCGGATCTCAAAAGAAACCAAAATCCACTGTTCAGTTCTGCGAGACAAACCAAGCAAACCTAAAAGTAAACACTCAAAGTTTTTCTTCAAACAGTAACTTTTGTTTGTGTTGTGCCTTCAATTTATAATGTGTTTTGAAGTCCTTTAGAGATAGGAAGCAATTAAGGAATAGATTGTGAGGCAGTGAGAGAGAGATTAGGAGCGGTGACTGGAATCTTGGATTCAGATTTTTCCTGGGAAAGTGGAAAGAGAATGGGAGAAACTTGAGGGTTTGGGGCTGCCAGAGCCTGGGGCCTAACAGACCAAATATTCTGCCATCAATGTTGTAGCAAAGGGAGGGGGAAAGGATTGTCGAACAAGGCCAGGGTAGGAAAACCAGAGTATGGAAGTGGAAATGGGGCTCAAGGAAATTACAGACATCATGCGGGGTGAAACCAGGAGGAATTTGTCAACAAAAGCTGGGTTTTAACTTCCAGTGGGAACCGGGGCTGAAGAGAAACCATCTGCCTTCTGTTGTGTGAAGCCTGGTCACAGAATCGTTACAGTGCAGAAGGAGGCCATTCGGCCCATCATGTCCACACCGGCTGTCTGAAAGAGCAATTCACTCAGTTCCATTCCCCTGCCTTCTCCCCGTAACCCTGCACATTCTTCCTTTTCATATAGCAGTCTAATTCCCTTCTGAATGCTTCAATTGAACCTGCCTCCACCACGTTCTCAGGCAACGCATTCCAGACCTTAACCACTCGCTGCATGAAAACGGTTTTCCTCATGTCACTTTTGCTTCTCTTACAAAATGCTTTAAATATGTGCCCTCTCGTTCTCAATCCTTTCACAAGTGGGAACAGTTTCTCTCTATCTACTCTGTCCAGACCCCTCATGATTTTGAATACCTCTATCAAATCACCTCTCTGCCTTCTCTTCTCCAAGGAAAACAGTCCTAACTTCTTCAATCTATCTTCATAACTGAAATTCCTCACCCCTGAAACCATTCATGTGAATCTTTTCTGTATTCTCTCCAATGCTCTCACGTCTCTCCTAAAGTGGCGTCCAGAACTGGACACAGTACTCCAGCTGAGGCCAAACTAGTGTCTTATACAAGTTCAACATAACTTCCTTGCTCTTGTACTCTGTGCCCCTATTAATAAAGCCCAGGATACTGTATCCATTGTTTCATTTGCTGTTTGTGGGCTTTTGCTGTGCACATTGGCTGCTGTGTTCCTACATTACAACAGTGACTATACTTCAAAAGACAGAGGCGCAAGGGGAGAGCCAACTGTCCAACAGCCCCAACAAACAAATTTCTCTGCAGCACCTGTGGAAGAGCCTGTTACTCCAGAATTGGCCTTTATAGCCACTCCAGGCGCTGCTTCACAAACCACTGACCACCTCCAGGCGCGTATCCATTGTCTCTCGAGATAAGGAGGCCCAAAAGAAAAAAGAAAAGAACTTCATTGGCTCTGAAGCGTTTTTTGACATTTGCTCATGGGATTTGGGCATCATTGGCTAGGCCAGCATTAATTGCCCATCCCTAAACGCCCTCTGATTGAGTGGCTTACTGCACCATCTCAGAGGGCATTTAAGAGTCAATCACATTGCTGTGGATCTGGAGTCACATGTAGGCCTGACCAGGTAAGGATAACAGATTAGCTTCCCTAAAGGACATGAGTGAACCAGATGGGTTTTTAAAACAATCAACAATGGTTTCAAGATCACCATTAGATTAGCTTTTTAATTCCAGGTTTTTTAGTTAATTGAATTCAAATTTCACCCTGTGCCATGGTGGGATTTTAACCCATGTCCCCAAAGCATTAACCTGGGCCTCTGGGCTACTAGTCCAGTGACATTAACACTACACCACCGCCTTCCCCATTTTAGGATGCACTGAGGTCATGTCAGGTGCTACATGAATGCAAGTTCTTTCTTTTCTCAGAAACTTCAGAAAGTGATCCATTATAACAGTGGTGGAGGGGTGTGCGGGGGGAGGGCAGCTCATCATTATATACTCCATGAACATCTTACCCGCCCACCTGCCCCATTCCTGTTGGGCCAAGGTTTAAAGTTGGGGCAAACAATTTTAGAATTTAATGCATTGGGGTGGGCAGCCAATGTAGGTCAAGGGGTGATAAGCAGAGAGATTTACTGCAGGTCAAGACAGGGGAGCTGATGTTTGGGGTTGGAGTTTATGGGGTTTGGGAGATCAGAGACGGGGACATTGGACAGAGTGAGGAGGGTTTTGGCAGCGAGAATAAGTATTATTGAGTTGGAAATAAAGGTTAGAAATTGGATAGTAGTTGAGTGCATAGGCGGATTGAGGGTGCTCCATAAACGTGAACTCATCCAAAATCTCCACTGCCCCTATCCTAACTCGTATCAAGTCCAGTTCACCCATCGCTCCTATGCTTGTTGACTTACATTGACCCCAGTCTGGCAATGCCTCAATTTTAAAGTTCCTATCCTTGTTTTCAAATTCTACCACAGCCTCATCCCTCCCTATCTCTGTAATCTCTGACAATCCTCCAATATCTCTGCACTTCTCTAATTCTGGCCTCTTGTGGATACCTGATTTCCATCAATCCGCCATTGGTGGCTATATCTTCAGCTGCCAAGGCACTAAGCTTTGGATTCACCTCTCTGACTCTCTATCTCTCTCTGCTGCTTTAAATTAAAAGCTATCTCTTTGACCAAACTTTTGGTCACTTGTCCTAAAATCTCCTTATAGGCTCAGTGTCAAATGCATGTGGGATTACGCTCTTGTGACGATAAAGGTGTTATATAAATGCAAGTTGTTGTTGTTTTGAAGAGGAGATGATGACTATGGTTGTGAGAGGGTCGTGGGAAGGTGAGATGGTGCCTGAAGATATAATCTAGGGGGGGGGGGGGGTGGGGGGAGGGTTTTATGGAGGAAATTAACTTGGAAAAATGGCAAAACGCTGGAAGGTTAGAGCTGGAGTTTGTAGGACACTAGCGAGATGAGGAGCAGGTGGAAGAAGAAGAGGGAAGCAGTAAGAAGCAGCTGCTTGGATGATCTTGATGTATGTAAGAGATGTATAAATCCATGAACTCTTCATAGTTGGAATTGGAGTGAGAATAGAGAGTGGGAAGAGAAGAGTTTGAAGAGAATGTTAGTGATGGAGAAATGGAGATCAGGTATGCCTTCCTGCCCTCCAGGATGTCTTAGGAAGATTGACTGGTTTTGGCTGCAGAGAGTGAGGCACTTTTATTATAGAGTTGGTTGACTAGGCTAATTGTGTGTCAGCTAAACTCCTCTGATTTGCAGGAGTGAAGATGGGGGCTGTACTAGGAGACTTTGTTTTGGGAGACTTCCAGAAAACAGAAAGAAGTTATGTTAAACTTGTATTGAACCTTGGAGTACAGTGCACAGTTCTGATCTCTGTGTTCTAAAAATGAGATAGGAGCACTGAAGTAGGTGCAAAAAAGATTCACAAGGATGATACTAGAACTGGAAAGGTACACTTCTCAGGAAAAGCTGTACAAGCTGGGCTCTTTTCTTTAGAAAAGAAGGCTCTTAGGTCACTTGGTAGAGGTGTTGAAGATTATGAAAAGTTTTGATAGTTCAACACAGAGAAAATGCTTAAACTTGGGATGGAGGCAAGATCAGAACTACAGGTCATTAAGATGATGGTCAATGATAAATCCAATAGGGTATTCAGGAGACACTTTACCCAGAGAGTGCTTAGAAGGTGCAACTTGCTATCAGAAGGAGTGGTTGAGGTAAATAGCATAGGTGCATTTAAGAGGAAGCTAGATAAGCACATGAGGGAGAAAGGAATAGAAGGATATGCTGATAGGGTGAGATGAAGAGGGGTCGGAGTAGGTTCGTGTGGAGCATAGATCAGTTTGGTCGAATGGCCTGTTTCTGTGCTGCAGACTCAGACTAAATTGTGTTAAAATCATAGGCGATAAACTCACATCAGGAACCGTAGGGAGAACGTCTTCAGAACATTTCCTCAACCAATGCAGAGAGGCCCTGAAACGCACTCGGGTTTAACTTGCCCCTTCAGATCTGGCTCTAGATTGGTCTCAGATTTGAAAAAGTGCTTCCTGATTTCACTCCTAAATGGTTTAGCTGTCGCCCTTGTTCTTTAATCCCCTGTCAGAACAAATAGTTTTTCTGTATCTATTCTATCAAATCCTTTTAAACACCTCAATTAGATCATTCTCATAAGTCAGCTTTGGCTCAGTTCTAGTATTCTTGCCTCTGAGTTATGAGGTTCAAATCCCATGCCAGGATTTGAGCATAAAAATCAAGGCTGACCCTCCAGTGCAGCAGGGAGGGAGTGCTGCACTATCAGAGGTGCTGCCTTTCAGATGAAGTGTTAAACTGAGGCCCTGTCGGCCCCTCTCAGGTCATCCCATTGGACTATTTTGAAGAAGAGCAGGAGAATTGTACCGGGTGTCCCGGCCAATATTTATCCCTCAAGCAACACCACAAAAACAGATTATCTAGTCATTATCACATTGCTGTTTGGGGGAATTTGCTGTGTGCAGATTGGCTGCTGTGTTTCCTACAACAGTGAATACAGTTCACAAGTAATTTACCAGCTATAAAACACATTGGGATGTCCAGTGGTTGCAAAATAAACCATATAAATGCAATTGAAACAAGTTTGGAATGTTGCAGAGAAAATACTAAGTTTGGAATACTCAGTTCTGCTAGGTGTGAGGCAGCATATAATTATGTAATTAAAAATGATTAGTCAGGAAGAAAGGGATCTGACGCAATTTGGTGATGATGCATGATATATGTAATAGGCTGGAGCAAGAGCAGAGGCTTTTAAGGCTGTCTGCCAGTGTGGGGATAATGCAGTGAAGATTTAGGATTAAGCAGGACGAGTCTGATCTCCCACATTAATGGGCCTGAGCTGGAGAACAGTCTGAAGCAGTTGCTTGGGAATTGAGAGGGGATAAGAAGGAGGTTGGTGCTAAGGCTGAGGTGCAGCAACTTCCCCTGTCAGAGCGGCTGAGTAAGCGGGGCAAGGTCCAGAGGGGTAAGGTCCAGAGGGGTGGGGTCAGAGTCGGGCAAGGTCCAGAGGGGCAAGGTCCAGAGGGGTGGGGTCAGAGTCGGGCGCGCGCTCAAGCTGCTACATTTTTTGTTACATCCGAGTTAGGACCATGTGGAGGCTGCCTGCAGCGAGATGTTGGGGATCGGAGCTGATCGCGGCTGGAAGGCCGGGCGGGTACCGGGGCTGTGCTCAAAGGATACCGGCTGCCGGCACTGAGGAGGTACCGGGATCCGGAACCGGGAGGCAGCCCCCGGGCACCGGGGTGATGAGGAGCGTCAGGTAAAGCTGGAGCCCCCTCCCACTGGGCACAGAATGTTCAAACTTCCTGCCTGGGGGTGGGAGTCAGGTTAAAGCTGTCCTGAAGGGGGGAGAATGGGGGTTAAAGAGGTCACCGGGGAGCAAGAGAAGGGGTTAAAAGGTCTGGGGGTGAGAGAAAGAGAGGTTGAAGGGTCACCAGGGAACGAGAGAGTGGGGTTAAAGGGGTCACCAGGGGAGGGTGAGGGGGTTAAAGGGATCCGGGGGGAGGGAGTGAGGGGGTTAAAGGGGTCACCAGGGAATGAGAGAGGAGGTTAAGGTGTTTCTGGGGGGGCAGGGAGTGAGGGGGTTAAAGGTGTCTCGGGGCGGGGGAAGGGAGTGAGTGTGTTAAAGGGGTCCTGGGAGAGGGAGTGAAGTGTTTAAAGGGGTCCCGGGGAGGGAGTGAGGTGTTTAAAGGGGTCCTGGGGGGTTGGTGTGAAGGGGTTAAAGGGCCTTGAGGGGAGGGCGTGAGGGGGTTAAAGGGGCACATGGTGGCAAGGGGGGTGGTGGTGGTTAAAGGAGTTCTGGGACGGGACAGCGTAGGGTTAAAATGGCCTGTGGGATAGACATTAGGGTAAGCTGTGAGGTGGCCCTAAAGGGGTATAGACGAGTTGAATGAGTGGACGAGAACATAGCAGATTGAATTTAATGTGGAGAAGGAAGGAAAAACAGAAAAGCAGAATATATTTTAAATGGCGAGAGACTGGGAAATGTTGGTATTCCATAGGAACTGGGTGTGCATATAAACAAATCACAAAGTTAACATATAGGTACTGCAAGCAATTACGAAAGCAATTTGCATGTTTGCTTTTATTCCAAAGGGATTGGAGTATAAGAGTGAATAAATCCTAAGCTAATCGTGTAGGGCTTTGGTGAGACCGCACCTGTGACCAAGGGTTTCTTTACCTAAGGAAACGTATATTTGTTTTAGAGGGAGTGCATCACAGGTTCACCAGACTGATCCCTGGAATGAGGGGATTATTCAATGAGGAGCGATTGAGGAGGCTGTGACAATATTCCCTGGAATTTAGAAGGATGAGAAGTGGTCTCATTGAAATATATAAAATTCTTAAGGGGCTTGACAGGGTAGATACTGGGAAGAAATTTCCCTTGGCTATGGAGTCTAGAATTAGGGGGTCACAGTCTCAACAAGGGGTCAGTCATTTAGGACTGAGTTGAGGAGAAATTTCTTCACTTAGTTGTGGTTCTTTGAAACTGTTCTACCTCAGAGGGCTGTGCATGATCAGTTGAACATATTTAAGACCGAGGTGGATAGACTTTTGGGTGCGAAGCAAATTGAAGGATATGGGGTCAGTGTGGGAAGGTGGAGTTGAGATAGACCAGCCGTGATTGTATTGAATGGCAGCGCAGACTTGAAGGGCCAAATAGCCAATTCTTGCTCCTATTTCATGCATTTTTATGTTACAGGTGGCTGGGGGAGTGGGAGGGAGGGTTTGAAAGGGTCCTGGTGGGAGGGAAGGGGCCAAAGGGGTCCTGTGGGGGTGGGGGGGGCAAGAGATGGATTCAAAGATTGTGTGGAGTCAAGAGCGGGCAGGCTATGGAGGTTGGTGGGGGGGTGGGTTAAAGGGGTCACGAGGCAGGTTATAGAGGTCTGGGGAAGAGAAGGTGGGTTAAAGGAGGCAAGGGTTTAAAGGAATTGGTGGTGGATGGTGGGGGGAAGAGAGGAGGATTTAAATTGGCCCTGGTGCAGAGATCCCTGGTCAGTCTGGTTCAGAGGGTGAAATCAGCCCCTGATTCCTGTCCAATGATCCCACTGAAAATTGCTCGTGTGAAAGGGGGTTGGGCAGGCCTCAGTATGATGCCTTTCACAGAGGAATAGCCAACCCACTCATCTAGGTTCGGAGATGAAGGATGGCTGCTTGGATGAGCCACTGGAGCCTGAGGGACGTGTCCTTGTGGGAGGAGCAGATGTGGCTTAAGAACAGGAAACCAACCATTATGTTTGGACAGTGATTGGATTTCCCATTGGGGAGTTGAGAGTTTAGTGCTGGTGATTGGAGGTTAGACAGGGCTCCCTTGTGCAAGTAATTGTGTTTGAATTACATAACAAAAAGCACAGTTCCCTTTTTCTTGAGGCAAATCTTTATCATTACAAAGAAGATTGCAAGAAGCAGTTCCTTTAACAAGGCAGGAGAATGAAAGAACTTGTAATTATATCCCTCCATTCACATCTTCAGGACCATCCCAAAGAGCTTTGCACCCAATTAAGTATTTTTGCACTGTAGTCGCTTGTAGGAAATGCCGCAGCAATTTGCACACAGCAAGATCCCACAAACAGCGGTATAGTAATGACTGGATAATCTGTTTTAGTGATGGTGGTTGAGGAATAAATGTCGGCCAGGACAAAGTTGGTTTTAGTGGTTTGTACTCCTGCCAGTGATCTTTACATGATGAATCAGCAGATGGAGCGCAGATGAGTGTAGCCAGCACCATCTCCCCATTATACGGTCCCATAGTGAGAGGCTCCATAGCAATGAATCCAACATCATCCAAACTGCAGCTGAATGATGACATGTCCAACAGTGCAGCTATCCCTCAGTCCTGCACTTGAATCGCAGCCTGGATTTATGCAGCCAAGTTCTGGAGTGGGATTTGAACCCACCTCCTTCCGACTTGGGCGAGAGTGCAACCTACTGAGCCGCAGCAGACACCTTCGACAAGCTGAGACAAGATAAATAAATCACTTGGTGAGTCAGCAACGTGCCTGTTCTGACAAAGACTGGTGTTGAACAATGGTATTGATTCCATACAGAGTGACAGCTGCTGAGATGGAAAAAAAATTCAAGGCTGTAGATTATTGAGTGCAGTTCTGGGCATCCCGTCATGGGAAGCCACTCGAATTGAGGAAAGAAAAGCTTGAAGATTGACAGGAATGATACCAGGCTGGAGAATTTGGAGTTTTAAGAGAAAAATTTGGGACTTTTTTTAAAAAACTGGAACAGAGGTGGTTGTGGGGGATTGTGAGAGAGGGTTAAAGCTTGTGAAAACTCAGAGGGTAAATGGAGAAAGATTGTTTCCAAATTCATGGCAAATTGGTAACAAGAGACGCAGGAGAATGAAGGGGGACTTTAGAAGAGATGTTTCAATGGTCATTTAGAGCTGGGAATGTTGATCTACAAGAGGCTGTTGAGGAAGGGATTGTAAGATTATTTAGAAGAGAATCCGAAAAGATTTGAAAAGGAGGAGTGTTAAAGGATATTGGTGAATTGGATTATTCAGCTCCAGTTCAAGAGCTAGCACAGGTAAAGGAGCGATGGGCTGAATGGCTTCCTTTGCTTTGCTGTTCCACTTCACACCAACAACATGACGATAGGTTAGAAAGCAAGTTGTGAGGAGCATACAGAGATTCTGCAAAGGGATATAGATGGGTTAAATGAGTGGACAAAAATTTGGCAGATGGACTATAATGTGGAAAAATGTGAGGTTCACTTTGGCAGGAAAAACAGAATATTATTTAAATGGAGAGAGACTGCAGAATGCTGTGGTACAGAGGGATCTGTGTGTCCTTGTACATGAATCACAAAGTCAGCTTGCAGGCAGAGCAAGTAATTAGGAAGGCAAATGGAATGTTAGCATTTATTGCAAGGGGGATAGAGTGTAAAAATAGAGAAGTCTTGCTACAACTGTGCAGAGCATTAGACTACACCTAGAGCACTGTGTACTGTTTTGTTCAACTATGATGTTGTTGCCATTACAGAGACTTGGTTGAGGGAAGGACAGGATTGGCAGCTAAATGTTCCAGGATTTAGAAGCTTCAGGCGGGATAGAGGGGGTTGTAAAAGGGGTGGGGGAGTTGCATTACTTGTTAAAGAGAATATCACAGCTGTACTGCGGGAGGACACCTTGGAGGGGTCGTGCAGCGAGGCAATATGGGTGGAGCTCAGGAATAGGAAGGGTGCAGTCACGATGTTGGGGGTTTTCTACAGGCCTCCCGACAGCCAGCGGGAGGTAGAGGAGCAGATATGTAGACAGATTTTGGAAAGATGTGAAGGTAACAGGGTTGTGGTGGTGGGTGATTTTAACTTCCCCTATATTGACTGGGACTCACTTAGTGCTAGGGGCTTAGATGGGGCAGAATTTGTAAGGAGCATCCAGGAGGGCTTCTTGAAACAATATGTAGATAGTCCAACTAGGGATGGGGCCGTACTGGACCTGGTATTGGGGAATGAGCCCGGCCAGGTGGTCGAAGTTTCAGTGGGGGAGCATTTCGGGAACAGTGACCATAATTCCATAAGTTTTAAAGGTACTTGTGGATAAGGATAAGAGTAGTCCTCGGGTGAAGGTGCTAAATTGGGGCTAATTATAACAATATTAGGCAGGAACTGAAGAATTTAGATTGGGGGGGGCTGTTTGAGGGTAAATCAACATCTGACATGTGGGAGTCTTTCAAATGTCAGTTGATTAGAATCCAGGACCAGCATGTTCCTGTGAGGAAGAAGGATAAGTTTGGCAAGTTTCGGGAACCTTGGATAACGCGGGATATTGTGAGCCTAGTCAAAAAGAAAAAGGAAGCATTTGTAAGGGCTGGAAGGCTAGGAACAGACGAATCCCTTGAGGAATATAAAGACAGTAGAAAGGAACTTAAGCAAGGAGTCAGGTGGGCTAAAAGGGGTCATGAAAAGTCATTGGCAAACAGGATTAAGGATAATCCCAAGGCTTTTTATACATATATAAAGAGCAAGAGGGTAACTAGGGAAAGGGTTGGCCCGCTCAAGGACAGAGAAGGGAATCTATATGTGGAGCCAGAGGAAATGGGCGAGGTACTAAATGAGTACTTTGCATCAGTATTCACCAAGGCGAAGGACTTGGTGGATGATGAGCCTGGGGAAGGGAGTGTAGATAGTCTCAGTCATCTCATTATCAAAAAGGAGGAGGTGTTGGGTGTCTTGCAAAGCATTAAGGTAGATAAGTCCCCAGGGCCTGATGGGATCAACCCCAGAATACTAAGGGAGGCAAGGGAAGAAATTGCTGGTGCCTTGACAGAAATCTTTGCATCCTCATTGGCTACAGGTGAGGTCCCAGAGGACTGGAGAATAGCCAATGTTGTTCCTTTGTTTAAGATGGGTAGCAAGGATAATCCAGGAAATTATAGGCCTGTGAGCCTTACATCAGTGGTAGGGAAATTATTAGAGAGGATTCTTCAGGACAGGATTTACTCCCATTTGGAAACAAACAAACTTATTAGCAAGAGACAGCATGGTTTTGTGAAGGGCAGGTTGTGTCTCACTAATTTGATTGAGTTTTTTGAGGAAGTGACAAAGATGATTGATGAAGGAGGGGCACTGGATGTTATCTATATGGACTTCAGTTAAGCCTTTGACAAGGTCCCTCATGGCCGACTGGTACAAAAGGTGAAGTCACATGGGATCAGAGGTGAGCTGGCAAGATAGATAGAGAATTGGCTCGGTCACAGAAGACAGAAGGTAGCAGTGGAAGGGTGCTTTTCTGAATGGAGGGATGTGACTCGTGGTGTTCCGCAGGGATCAGTGCTGGGACCTTTGCTCTTTGTAGTATATATAAATGATTTGGAGGAAAATGTAGCTGGTCTGATTAGTAAGTTTGCGGACGATACAAAGGTTGGTGGAGTTGCAGGCAGTGATGAGGATTGTCGGAGGATACAGCAGGATATAGATCGGTTGGAGACTTGGGCGGAGAAATGACAGATGGAGTTTAATTCGGACAAATGTGAGGTAATGCATTTTGGAAGATCTAATGCAGGTGGGAGGTATACAGTAAATGGCAGAACCCTTAGGAGTATTGACAGGCAGAGAGATCTGGGTGAACAGATCCACAGGTCACAAAAAGTGGCAACGCAAGTGGATAAGGTAGTCAAGAAGGCATACGGCATGCTTGCCTTCATCGGTCGGGGCATAGAGTATAAAAATTGGCAAGTCATGCTGCAGCTGCACAGAACTTTAGTTAGGCCACACTTAGAATATTGCGTGCAATTCTGGTCGCCACACTACCAGAAGGACGTGGAGGCTTTGGAGCGGGTACAGAAGAGGTTTACCAGGATGTTGCCTGGTCTGGAGGGCATTAGCTATGAGGAGAGGTTGGATAAACTCGGATTGTTCTCACTGGAACGACGGAGGTGGAGGGGCGACATGATAGAGGTTTACAAAGTTACGAGAGGCATGGACAGAGTGGATTGTCAGAAGCTTTTTCCCAGGGTGGAAGAGTCAGTTACTAGGGGACATAGGTTTAAGGTGCGAGGGGCAAAGTTTAGAGGGGATGTGCGAGGCAAGTTCTTTACACAGAGGGTGGTGAGTGCCTGGAACTTGCTGCCGGGGGAGTGGTGGAAGCAGGTACGATAATGACGTTTAAGAGGCATCTTGACAAATACATGAATAGGGTGGAAATAGAGGGATACGGTCCCCCGAAGTGCACAAGGTTTTAGTTTAGGCAGGCATCAAGATCGGCGCAGGCTTGGTGGGCCAAATGGCCTGTTCCTGTGCTGTACTGTTCTTTGTTTTGTTCTTTAAGGAGGGATATACATGCATTGGAAGCAGTTCAGAGAAGGTTCACTCGGCTGATTCCTGAGGTGAAGGGGTTCGTCTTAAGAGGAAAGGTTGAGCTGGTTGGGCCTATACTCATTAGAGTTGGAAGATTGAGAGGTGTTCTTATTGGAACATATAAGATTCTGAGGGAGCTTGACAGGGTAGATACTGAGAGGATGTTTCCCCTCGTGGGGGAATCTAGAACAAGGGGACACAGTTTCAAAATAAGATGTCTCCCATTTACGATGGGAGATGAAGAGGAATTTCTTCTCTGAGTGTTGTTGGTGTTTAGAATTCTCTTCCCTAGCGAGCAGTGGAGGCTGGGTCATTGAATATATTCAAGGCTGAGTAAGACAGATTTTTGATTGACAAGGGAGTCGAGGGTTACTAGGGTCAGGCAGGAAAGTGGAGTTAAGGTTACCATCAGATTTGCCTGATCTTGTTAAATGGCAGAGCAGGCTCAAGGGGCTGAATGGCCTACTCCTGCTCCTGTTTCTTATGTTAAGTTCTTATCAAAGTTGTAATCCACACTGACTGCAGCTAAGAGGAGTGAAGGAGGATTCTTGCTCGCTTTGCTGCAGAGTTACTTTGGGCCCGAACTCCAGATTCATGCTATCGCGGTCCACTGTGTAAGTATATTGTGCTTGCACAGTTGTGTAATTAAAGTCCAAGATACGGATGAAAGAGTACATTGAAAATATTTCCAGAGTGAAGTAATACAACAACCTGTGGAAGGTGTATTGTATGCCATTGATGTAATGCTTGTTTTTCTCGATGAAGGTGACTACAATTATTGATAAAAACTAACGAAACATTTCTGTTGCACTCTCCCTCTAGGCAAATAATCCTGAATTGCAAAGCAGAGTTGCAGGGTTTGCGGAAATTTGAGCCGTGCTTTCATCCAGGGCTGGCCATTCTGCAGGTCAGTTTTCAAAATATGTGAAAAACAAATTTACTTTGTCAGTTTTGTTTTGGTCGATAGTCAGAAAGTGGGTTCAGTCGTTAACCTGTCCTGCCTTTCCCCTCAGTGGTGGTTAATTTCAGTAACCGAGACCCACATCCTTGCTGATGTTGAGCACCTGACGGTACTTATTTATTTAAAAGTAAAATACTGCGGATGCTGGAAATCTGAAACAAAAACAAGAAACGCTGGAATCACTCAGCAGGTCTGGCAGCATCTGTGGAAAGAGAAGCAGAGTTAACGTTTCGGGTCAGTGACCCTTCTTCGGAACTTCGGCAGTTCCGAAGAAGGGTCACTGACCCGAAACGTTAACTCTGCTTCTCTTTCCACAGATGCTGCCAGACCTGCTGAGTGATTCCAGCGTTTCTTGTTTTTGGTACTTATTTATTTATTCATTATCGGGGCATGGCTGTCCATATGTTGCCCATCCCTAGTGGCCCTTGACTGAGTGGCTTTCTAGGCCACTTCAGAGGGCAGTCGAGTCAACCGCGTTGGTGTGGGACTGGAGTCACATAAGTCAGACTAAGTGAGGATGGTAGGTTTCTTTTTCCTAAAGGAACGTTAGTGAACCAGTTGGGTTTTTACGACAGTCCAATAGCTTCGGGTCACTTTTGCGCGTTACAGCTTTTTATTTTGATCTTTAAAAAACTTTGGCCATGTGCCATGTAGGGATGGCTAGTCTAGTAACATACCCCCTACACTAAGGTGCTGGCGATTATCTAGGTGGCAGCTGATTAAAGCTCCCTCTGGGTTCAGCTGAACCTGTTCTAGGGAAGGTTTGAAGAGGGCAGCACCAGTTTGTGTGCCTGCATCCGTTAAATGCGCTAACATCAATTTGACAGGGCTCGGATAGAGGCTGCATTAACGGAATCATAAAATAAGACCTGCATTTATAATAGCACCTTTCACAACCTCAGGATCCACTTTGCAGCCAATGAAGTACTTTTGAAGTGTAGTCACTTCTTGTAGGCAACGCGACAGCCAATAGGCACACAGCAAGGTCCCACAAACAGCAGTAATATAAATGACCAGATCATCTGTTTGAATAATGTTGGTTGAGGGATAAACATTGTCCAAGGCACTGCTTCTTTTGCATCCACCTGAAAGAACAGATGGGGAATCGGTTTAACGTCTCATCCAAAAAGATGGCAACTTTCCAGTGCAGCGTGCTCTGTTTTGTCTAGTTTTTATGATCAGGTCTCTGGAGTGGGACTCAAACCCACAAACTTATGACTCTGAGGTGCAAGTGCTACCCACTGAGCTACGGTTGACACACAAAGATTCCGATGACTTAAAAGTTTTCAGTATCATCAGGGAACTGAGTGCCTGTTTCACTAACGTGTCTGTTTATAACAGAGACCTAGTAACCGCTCATGGTCACTGAAGTTTTATTTTCTGCATACAACTTTTATTGAATTAATATTGGTGACGGTGATATTCTGTAGTGTTTATTGATCACCTCCCTGATGCTCAATCATTCTGCTTTGTAACCTTCAGTTAAAATTATGTTTGTGCTTTGTGCACGTTTTCTGAAAAGTGATTCTAAAGGTAAAAGAAAAGACCCGTTGCAACTCCTTCTGACTGTTTAAAGGATGATTATTTTCCCTTTAGGTCACTGATGATATGCTGGAGGTCAAGAAGATGGCAGAAGAGGTGAGTTTTCCTGCACTGTGTTCAAAATGTAAATATTGGTGCCTGAACAGTTAGCGTTAGTCATTAACATGCTCATTTTTCACTTCGCTTAATTTTACCTGATTTCCCTTTATCTCTGAATTAATGAATTATCGAATCAATGCAATTCTATCACAGAATTATACAACACAGAAGGAGGCCATTTGGCCCATTGTGCTGTGCCAGCACTTTGAAAGAGCTATCCAGTAGTCCCATTCCCTGCTCTTTCCCTGTAGCCCAGCACATTTTTCCATCTCGAGTATTTGTCCAATTCCCTTTTGCAAGTTACTATTGAATCTTCATTCACTAGCCTTTCAGGCACTGCATTCCTGATCATCTTAACTTGCTGAGTAAAAGATTTTTCATTTCCTTCCTGGTTCTTTTGTGCTTTGGAATTCTGGCAAATTTTCGGGACCTGTCGCTGTCCGAATGAAACCACTTCAATCTCTTGTGGCTAAAAACTTTCTCTTTTGTTAAATTCATTTGCTGCCCTCGTGGTTCTCCGAACTGTAGAGGTCATTTAAGAACATTTCCGTTTTTTACAATCTGAAAACCATTGGATTGGACTTTCTGCTTCGCCGCTTGACTGAAATTGCAGTTCGTGACCTCAGTTTGTGCCTCTGCCACTGGACTGTCGGCCGGTGAGTCCACTGGTCTGCGTGGGAGTGTGTTCCTGGGCAGGGGCTGTCAATCTCTTCCTCCAGGTTCTCGTAGATTTCTCGTCCAAAATATGGGAGCTGGAGAATGGAGCCTCTTCATCTGCACCCAAGCAGCAGCAGTTAGAGCTTTCATGGGATGCCCTACACTGGGCATGGGACTGCAGATGCTGTTTAAGTTTCCGCCCACTTCACACCCCGCTGGCACCCGCTCCTTGGAGTACTCCATTGCAGACAACTGCTCATCCACCCAGGTGGAGAAATATTGCTGGAGGACTCATCGTCTGACCTGGTGGAGTATTTTTGCACAGTTTCAATTGCCTCGTGTAGGCGATCCTGCTTTGAGAGCGATGTCCCTTTTTAATATGTGGGCCCGGTGAGGGCAGAATCCCTGGGCACTGCAGCTCCTGCTCCCAGGCTGGCAGGTGCTGCCTTTTCTCCTTTGCCACATAACTGCTTCTCTAGCCCGTCGACGGCACACCGGGGAGTGTGAGGCTGTACCGTTACTTGGCCAAGTGCTGACAGTGATACAAGTTGCTGTGAAGTGCTCGGGAATGCTGGATTCGATATCTGTGTCTGTACTTCCAGGTCTACAGAATCCATAGAGGGGGGCATAGGTCAAAATATCTCCTTCAAGCATTCCTTGGATTGCAGTATATGGTGCAGGGGTCGGCAACCTTAACGAGAGGAAGCATTTTTAAAATTTAAAAACGCAATATCTTAAGGGCCATGATGCTGTTACTCAAATGCCAATAATAATGAAGAACAGGATAAAGGCACATTTCTTCTTTGTAGCCATTTCAGCCCCTCTAATTATACCAATTTTTTCAAATTAAATTCAAGTGCTAATCAGTTTTTAAAAAAAAAGTCAGTTGACCTTAATATTCTGCACAGTCGTACTGATGAATGTTGCAAACTTCTGTTTCCTGTAATAAATGAAAAAAATTTGTAGCAAAACAGCCTCAAAACAAGGGCCACAGCTTGTTCCTTTGATGTATACTTTTACTTCTGCGAGCGACTCGCTGATTGCCTATTGGGTGATATGTGTCATTTTGCTCGGCAAAATAGTGCAACTGTAACAGACCTTTGATCCAAGCTTGTTTTCAATAGAATTTCATATTTGTGATTAAACATTTCACAAGTTCTAGCTGTTGTCTGTTAAAATATCCATTGCCAAGGAGATTTTTAGATATTCTTTTTAAATTTACAAACGCATTTAGATAACTATTTTCTAAAAGTTGATGAGAAAAAATGGGTTTTATTGATTCAGGTTGGGAGTCGCACATGAGTCCTTATTGAGCTACGTGCAGCTGTGGAGTTGTAGGTTGCAGACCCCTGATATGGTCTTTTAGAGGTTCAGTGCCAGTCTGTGTATCAATGACTGAATAGAGGGACAAGACATAATACAGACATAACTGTACTTGTCTTGAGTGGGGAGTTTCCTGGCTTCACCCTCCTTCACTGTCTCACTGCTAATGTCCAGGCTGGCAGTTTCCATTTGAAACTTCCAGTTCTGCTCTGCTCCCTTTTCTCATCAGATGTCCTGTCAGTGAAATTTTTAATAACGACTTCTCGAGGTTATCAGTTTTTGTTTTCCAGATTTTATAAACTGAACTCAAATTCTCATGGAGCTGCATGGGATTTGACCCCTCATTCTCTGGATTGTTAGTCCAGAGACATAACTGCTGCACCATAAAGTTAGGCAACCGGTAGAGAAAGACCTGCATTTATATAGTGCCTTTCACAGCCCAAAGCACTTCATAGCCAATGAACTACATTTGAAGTGCAGCCTCTGTTGTCGGAAACGGGGCAGCTGATTGGCACACAGCAAGATCCCACGAACAGCAATGAGGATTAAATGACCAGATCATCTCCCCGGAGCCAGTGAGGTTTGGGTAGGGATTCCCAGGAAGTAGGGCTGAGACAACTGAAGGGATGGGGTAAAAGTGGATGAGCAAAAGGTGGGAGTGGGGGAGGGGGGATGGGGAATATAGGGCTGGGAGTGATAGCAGCAATGGGGGAAGGCCATGGAGACATTTACAGATGAGATTCGTGTAGTTACAAAGGCCTGTAGAACTTTATTTATGTTAAAAGGAGCTTTATAAATGTATGTTAATGTGCTTATTCCATTGTGGGTGCTATTGTTAAACATTGACACAGACATACATAGATTTCACAGCATGAAAACAGGCCATTCAGCTCAACCAGCTCATATTGACATTTACTCTTCGCATGAATAAATAATCCTCATTTATCTGCCCTGTTCTCTCATCCCTTCATCCTCTCATTCTTCATCCATCTATCACGCTCATCTTGAATGTTGATCTAGTTTCTCACAGTCTCACAACTTAGTGTGTGAGGAAGTTTCTTCTGCCCTTGGTTCTAAATCTCTTATATTTAATCCTGTATCTAAGCCTCCTCATTCGTCCCTCGACTACTGGAAACAGTCTGCTTCTATCTACCCTGTCTCATCCTTTCATAATTTTAACTTCTGTCATATAGCCCTGTAAAATCTCATGTTTAAATGAGAATAGACCCAGATTTTCAAGTCTTCGTGCTGTGTAGATGTTAAAAATAAATGGGTTGACCTCTGAGCAAATAGCCCACGTGGGGATGTAGCACAATTGCGTGGGGCATTGGTATGTGAACCTAGCCAATCGGAAGTTCTACCGTGGTGTGTCCTGGGCAGCAGCAGGAGGAACCTCAGATCTTGACTTATCTTTTTGCTAGCCACTAGATGGCATGAATAGATTGGAAGTCACAGGACTTGGTGAGTTACATGTGACCATAAAACCAATTAAGATCCTTTTAGAAATCAGTGCTAGGTCAGAAGTGTCTGATTTTGGGGGAAAATGAACTTGGGTTGGATGAGAGAGTGAAGAAGAAATAAAGCTGACATGTTCCGCTGCGACAGAATAATCAGCACGGTGGTTGGAGAAAGAATGGAAAACGCTTAAAGCCATAACATTAATATGCAAGGCCAGTGTGGAATGGAGAGAAATAAGTGAGCAATCTTCAAAATGGGTGAGTGAGAAATTAAAATGGAGACAAGGCAGACAACTTCCTAATAAAACCAACAGTGAAAAAGCAAACAGGGTTCACTGGAAGAGTTGCAGGACAATGTTAAGACAAGTTAAAGGCCTTGTGATGGGATGAGGATATATTGGCCTTGAAGGGGCTGCAATGTAGATTCACCAGAATGGAAACCGGGTTTAGTGGGTTAAATTATGAAGATAAGTTGCATAAACTTGTGTTGTAGTCTCTTGAGTTTAGAAGGTTGAGGGGTGATCTCACTGACCTATTTAAAATGATACTTTCTCTATCTACATTATTTCCTCTGGTGGGGGGAATCCAGAACAAGAGGGCATATTCCTAAAATTAGAGCCAGGCTTTTCGGGAGTGAAATCAGGAAGCTCTTTTTCCACACAAAGGACAGTGGAAATCTGGAACACCGTGCTCCAAAAGGCTGTTGAGGCTGTGGGGTGGGGATGTGTGCAATTGGAGATTTCAAGACTGAGTGTTTTCTTAATCCATTTTGGGATGTGAGTGTTGCTGCCCTTGAGGTGGTGAGCTGCCGCCTTGAACCGCTGCAGTCTATTGGTGTAGGTACACCAAGAGTGCTGTTTGGGGAGGCAGTTCCAGCATTTAGGAACAGCGATATATTTCCAAGTCAGGATGGTGTGTGACCTGGAGGGGAGCTTGTAGGTGGTGGTGTTCCCATGTGCCTGCTGTCCTTATCATTCTCGGTGGTAGAGGTCCAAGTTTGGAAGTTGCTTTCAAAGGGGCCTTGGCGCGTTGCTGCAGTGCATCTTCTATATGGTACACTGCTGCCACGGTGGTCAAGGTAATGGATGCGGTGTCAATCAGACGGATGCTTTGTCCTGGATGATGTCGAGCTTCTTGAGTGTTGTTGGAGCTGCACTCATCCAGGCAAATGGGGAGTATTTCATCAGACTCCTGACTTGTGCCTTGTACAAGCTTTGAGGAGTCAAGAGGTGAGTTACTTGCTGCAGAATTCTCAGTCTCTGACCTGCTCTTGTAGCCACAGTATTTATGTGGCTACCAGTTATGTTTTTGGTCTTTGGTAACCCCAGGATGTTGGTGGGGGTTTCAGCGATGGTAATGCCATTGAACGTCAAGAGGAAATGGTCATTGCCTGGCACTTGTGTGGCATGAATGTTACTTGTCACGTACCAGCCCAAGCCTGAATGTTGTCCAGGTCTTGCTGCTTGCAGGCATGGACTGCTTCAGTATCTTGACGAATGGGACTGAACACTGCAATCATCAGTAAACACCCCCACTTCTAACCTTATGATGGAGGGAAGGTCATTGATGAAATTGCTGAAGATGTTTGGGATTAGGAGGCTGCCATGAGGAACTTTATAGTGATGTCCTGAGACTGAGATTAGATTAGATTAGATTAGAGATACAGCACTGAAACAGGCCCTTCGGCCCACCGAGTCTGTGCTGAACATCAACCACCCATTTATACTAATACTACACTAATCCCATATTCCTACCAAACATCCCCACCTGTCCCTATATTTCCCTACCACCTACCTATACTAGTGACAATTTATAATGGCCAATTTACCTATCAACCTGCAAGTCTTTTGGCTTGTGGGAGGAAACCGGAGCACCCGGAGAAAACCCACGCAAACACAGGGAGAACTTGCAAACTCCACACAGGCAGTACCCGGAATCGAACCCGGGTCCTTGGAGCTGTGAGGCTGCGGTGCTAACCACTGCGCCACTGTGCCGCCCTATGATGATTGGCCCGATGATTGGCCTCCATCTCCAACAACTACAACCATCTTTCTTTGTGCTAGATATGACTCCAACCAGTGTAGAGTTTCCCCCCGATTCCCATTGACTTCCATTTTACTGGGGCTCCTTGATGCCACACTTGCTGCCTTGATGTCAAGGGCAATCACTCTCGCCTCATCTGTGGAATTCATTCTTTTGTCCATATTCGGACCAAGGCTGTAATGAAGTCTGGAGCCGAGTGGTCCTTTCGGAACCCAAACTGAGCATCGGTGAGCAGGTTATGGTGTGTAAGTGCCTCTTATTAGCACTGTCAATGACCCCTTCCATCACTTTGCAGTTGATTGAGAGTAGGCTGATGGGGCGGTAATTGGCCAGATTGTATTTGACCTGCTTTTTTTGGACAGGATATAACTGGGCAATTTTCCACCTTGTTGGGTTGATGCCAATGTTGTAGCTGTACTGGAACAGTTTGGCTAGGAGTGCAGCTAGTTCTGGAGCATACGCCTTCAGCACTGCAGTTGGGACGTTATTGGGGCTCATAGCCTTTGCTGTACCAGTGTGCTCAGCTGTTTCTTGATATCACGGGGAGCGAATCCAATTGTCTGAAGAATGGCATTTGTTATGCTGGGGTCTTCGGGAGGAGGCTGAGGTGAATCACCGACTTGTTACTTCTGGCTAAGGATGGTTGCAAATATTTCAGCCTTGTCTTCTTCACTAACATGCTGGGCTCTGTTCCTGTATTCCTATAACTAGTTAGCATGCTTTAAAGGGGTCAAAGATGAAGAAAAGAGCAACAAGTATAGAGGATGAGTGATTATAAAAGTGCTATGCAGGAAAGAAAAATGAAGTTGCATTTATATAGTGCCTTTCACAACCTCAGGATGTCCTAAAGTGTTTTACAGCCAATTAAGTGCTTTTGAAGTGCAGTCACTGTGGTAATGCAGCAGCAAGGTGCCACAAACAGCAAATGTGATGATGATGACCAGCTCATTTTTTTTGTGATGTTGATTGGAGGATGACTATTAGCTAGGACACTGGGTATAACTCCCTTGCTCTTCGAAATTGTGCCATGCGATCTTTTACATCCACTTGAGAGGGCAGATGGAGCCTTGGTTTTATGTCTGATCCAAAAGATTGCACCTCTGACAGTGCAGCACCTTCACTGCACTGGGAATGTCAGCCTAGCTAAGTCATGAGTGGGACTGGAGCTCTCAGTCTTTTGACTCAAGTGTAAGAGCACCATCACTGAGCCATGGCTGAGATTTGGCCTGACATATGTACGAATATACGAACAATCGAATTAGGAGCAGGAGTAGGCCACTCGGCCCTTCAAGCCTGCTCCGCCATTCGGTAAGTTCATGGTTGAACTGATTACTCCACATTTCCACCTACCCCCCATAACCTTCCACACTTGCTTATCAAGAATCTATCTTGATATCTTAAAAATATTCAAAGACTCTGCTTCTACCACCTTTTGAGGAAGAGAATTCCAAAGACCCTCAGAGAAAATATTTCTCCTCATCTCTGTCTTAAATGGGCAACCCCTTATTTTTAAACAGTGACCCCTAATCCTAGATTCTCCCACAAGGGGAAACATCCTTTGCACATCCACCCTGTCAAGACCCCTCAGGATCTTTACATGTTTCAATCACGTTGCCTCTTACTCTTCTAAATTCCAGCGAATACAAGCCTAGCCTGTCCAATCTTTCTTCATAAGACAGCCTACCCATTCCAGGTATTAGTCTAGTAAACCTTCTCTGTACTGCCTCCAACGCATTTACATCCTTCCTTAAATAAGGAGACCAGTACTGTACACAGTACTCCAGATGTGGTCTCACCAATGCCCTATATAGCTGAAACATAACTTCCCTACTTTTGTATTCAATTCCCCTTTGATAAACAATAACAGTCTGTTAGCTTTCCTAATTATGTGCTGTACCTGCATACTAACCTTTTGCAATTCATGCACTAGCTCACCCAGATCCCTCTGCATCTCTGAGCTCTGCAATCTCTCACCATTTAGATAATAAGCTTTTTTATTCTTCCTGCCAAAGTGGACAATATCATACTTTCCCACATTATACTCCATTTGCCAAGTCTTTGCCCACTCACTTAACCTCTCTATATCCCTTTGTAGCCCCCATATGTCCTCTGCAAATTACTTCCCTACCTATCTTTGTGTCATCAGCAAATTTAGCAACCATACCTTCGGTCCCTTCATCTAAGTCATTTACATAAATTGTAAAGAGTTGTGGCCCCAGTACAGATAGATCCCTGTGGCACACTACTCATTACATCTTGCCAACCAGAAAATGACCCATTTATGCCTACTTTCTGTTTCCTGTTAGCTAACCAATCTTCTATCTATGCCAATATGTTACCCTCTACACCATGAGCTTTTATTTTCTGAAATAACCTTTGATGTGGCATCTTATCAAATGCCTTCTGGAAATCTAAGTACAGTACATTCACTGGTTCCCTTTATCCACAGTACATGTAACTCCCTCAAAGAATTCCAATAAATTGGTTAAACGTGATTTCCCTTTCGCAAACCATGTTGACTCTGCCTGATTACCTTGATTTTTTTTCTAAATGCCCTGCTATAACACCTTTAATAATAGCTTCTAACATTTTCCCTAAGACAGATGTTAAGCTAACTGGCCTGTAGTTTCCTGCTTTCGGGAAACATGAACGGGATTGACTTCATACGTTGTATAAAGTATTAGATTTAAAAAAAAAGTTTTACTCTAAGTACTACATTAAAGATGCTATATAAATGCAAACTGTTTGATGAATATTCTAAAGTTTTAAGATCTTTTTTTCCCCTTAGGTTGGGTTACATGTTGTTCATATTTGTCTGCCTGAAGGAACTGCTGCAGAGGAGGTAACCCTGAGATTTCTGATGATCCTTGTTTTTATTTGCTGATTTAAGTAAATTTAAACCTTTTAGACTGCATTACCACATAAATCTGAAAATCGGGTGGTGTGTGAAATGGACAGCTGATTTGCTATCCGGCTGATAATATAAGGTAAATTTACCTCCATTCTCATTCAGGTCTGGTGCTAGTTACAAGTAATTATACAGAATGTACAGCACAGAAACACTCTAACAGGTCTATACCAGTGGTTTATGCTCCACATGGGACTCCTTCCATCTTACTTCATTTCACCCTATCACCGTATCCTCTCTTCCTTTTTCCTCATACACTTATCTAGCTTCCCCTTAAATGCATCTATGTTATTCACATCAATAACCACCCGTGCGTGAAAAAGCTTTGTCCAGTTGTGGACTTCCCACAAGAGGAAACATCTCTACATCTACCACACTGATCCAGTTCATAATTTTAAAGTCAGGTCACCACTTGGTCTTCTGTTTTCTGGAGAAAAGAGCCCCAGCCTGTTCAGTCATTCCTCTCACCTCATTCTGATCTCATCCTTGTGAATTATTTTTGTACTTTGGAGACCAGAACTGTGCACAGTGCTCCAAGTATAGTCTGATAGTCTGACCATCGCACAACTTCTCAGCTTTTGAATTCTATTCCTCGAGAGTAGTAGAAAATCTGCTTTGTAAAGTTGCTTTTTGAATTGAAGGCTACCTACTACAAACACTTTAGAAACTAATAGCCTTGACTATTCCAATGCTTTCCTGGCTGGTCTCATGCCTTTCACCTTCCATAAACTTGAGCTCATCCAGGCTCGCTCCAAGTCCCATTCACCCAGGACCCGTGTGCTCACTGATCTACATCGGCTCCCAGTCCGGCAATGCCTCGATTTTAAAAGTCGTCAACATCGTGTTCAGATCCCTCCTCCATGGCCTCATCCCTCTCCATCTGTGCAACCTCCTTCAGCCCTACAACGCTCAAACTCTGTGTTCCTCCAACTCTGGCCTCTGACCCCTCGATTTCCTTCACCCTACCATTGGTGGCCATGCCTTCAGCCATCTCAGCCCTGAGCGCAGGAGTTCCCTTCCCAAACCTCTTCGCCTCTTTACCTCCTTTTACAACATTCCTTGAAACCTTTGTCTTTGACCCAGTTTTGCCCACCTGGCCTCATATTTCCTTAGGAGGCTTGGTGTCAAATTGTGCCAGATAATGCTACTGTGAAGCCCCTTAGGATGTTAATGTGTATATAAATGCAAGTTGTTGAAACTACTTTTTTTTGGTGGTTCAGGTTGTAGATGAGATCCAGAAGCTAAATGAAGACCCTAAAATCCGCGGCTTGATTCTTCCCTACAGTCTTGTTATGAATGACGCGGCGATAAATGCAGTGATTCCTGAGAAAGATGTCGATGGGTAAGTATTCTCTCTGTCTCTCTCTCCTTCAGCAGGTGAGCCTTCTCCACTAGGCTGTACTAGTGCACGATGAGAGCTTCACATTCGATGGGAGGAGTAAGGCCTCGGGGCAGATAGACAGCATTTAAAGGCAAGTGTGAATAGTAAATTAGTGAGCGTGGGACCTCAATGGCCGGATGCATGGCTGCCAAAGGTGGGAGAAGGGAGCAGGGAATGGGCAAGAGACCAGAATAAGGAGCGCAGAGATCTCGGAGGGTTGTAGTGCTGGAGGAGATCACAGTCATAGGAAGGCCATGGAGTGCTTTGACTGCAAGGGTGAAAATTTTAAAATCGAAGCATTGTTCCTTAGAGAAGAGAGGAGATTTGATAGAGGTGATCAAAATCATGAGGGGCAGAAGGGGTCGAGAACTAGTGCACACAGATTTAAAGTGTTTGGCAAAAGAATCAACGGCGACATGAGGAAAACCTTTTTTGTGCAGTGAGCGGTTACGATCTGGAATGCACTGCTCGAAGGGGCGGTGGAAGCGGATTCTGTTGTGCCTTTCGAAAGGGAATTGGATAAGTATCTGAAGGGAAAATATTTGCAGGGCTATGCAGAAAGGGCCAGGGTGTGGGATGAGCTAAATTGCTTGCCTCCTGCTGTGCGTAACTCTTCTGTGATACTAGTATAGGTCAGTGAGCAGAGGGGTGATGGACGAATGGGTCTTGGTGTGAGTTAGGGTACAGGCGACAGAGGTTTGGATGAGTTGAAGGTTATGGAAGATGGAAGGCAGTCATTGGGAGCAATGGAGTCGAGAGGTGACAGCAGCTTGTAAGTTGCCCTCATGAAAGTTCACAATCTCATACAGTCTGGAGGGTAATGCCTTCACTTAAAATTCATTCTTGCAATATGGCCATTGCTGGAAAAGTTGACATTTATTGCCCACCGCAATTGCCCCGAGAAGTTGTTGTTGAGCTGCCGTCTTGAACTACTGCAGTCCAAATGGTGTAGGTGTTCCCACAGTGCTGTTAGGGATTGAAAGGGTTGGGGGGGGGGGGGGGGGGTGCGTGTTTCCAGGATTTGACCTAGCAATGATGAAGGAACAGCGATAAAGTCCAAGTCAGGAGGGTGTATGACTTGGAGGGGAATTTGCAGGTGGTGGTCCCTTGCATCTCCTGGCCTTGTTCTAGGTAGCGGAGAGGGGTATTGCCAAATAAGCTTCGTTGAGTTGCTACGGTGCATCTTGTATTTGGTACACACTGCAGCCATGGTGTGTTGGGAGTGGAGGTTTAAGTTGGTAGATCAGCTGTTGATCAAGTGGATTGCCTTGTCCTGGATGGTGTTGAGCTTCTTGAGTGTAGTTGGAACTGCATTCACCCAGGCAAGTAGAGAGTATTCCATCACACTTCTGACTTGTGCCTTGTAGATGGTGGGCAGGCTTTGGGGAGTCAGGAGTTGAACTACTTGCTATGGAATACCTAGTCTCTGACCTGCTCTTGTAACCATGGCATTTATGTGGCTGTCCCAGTTGAGTTTCTGGTCAATGGAACCCCCTCCCCCCCACAGATGTTGATGGTGGGGGATTTGGTGATGCCATTGAATACCAAGGAGAGTTGGTTAGACTGTCAACTGTTTGGTAATAATAATGGGTTCACTGTAGAAGCTGCCTGCCAACAGATCTCTGGTTTGTGACTTATTTTTAAATTTGTGCTTCCCTCCTAGAATCACTGACGTTAATTTAGGAAGATTGGTCCGTGGGAAGTTGAATGAGTGCTTTGTGCCACCAGCAGCGAGTGCAGTGATAGAATTATTGGAGCAAGCAGGTGAGAACTGCAGGCAGAGCGCTGGGATCTTCCCAATCCACAAACATGTGGTCTCTGTGTCATCCCAGCTTGCTTGACACTAGCACAAAACCAGAGCAAAGAATTCGGATTTGGTTTATTATCCAGTTTTGTCTCTGTTAACATTTTGAGTATGAAATGGTGACTGCATTGTTGCTTTAGAGGGATTGAGATGGAGCACTTGTTGGAACTTGCCTTTATAACTACCTCTTGGTAAATCAGACTCTGTGTCACCTCCCAGCTTCTGGATAGAATAGAATCGTACAGATCAGGCAGCTATTCGGCCCATCATGCCAGTGCCGGCCCTCTGAAAGAGCTGTCCAATTAGTCCCACTTTTTCCCCATAGTCCTGCAAATTTTTCCTTTAATGATACAAAGCAACTTGCATTTGTATATCACCTTTAAGGTAGTAAAACCTCCCATGGCACTTCGCAGTAGCACCATCAAACAAAACTTGACATGGACCCACATAAGAGATATTGGGGCATGTTGGGTAGGTTTTAAGGACATCTTAGAGGAGAATAGAGTTTTTCCCCGATCTCCGCAAATCCCAAAGCACTTTACATCCGAAGACGCACTTTTGAAGAGTCGTCACTTGGAATGTAAGAAACCGCGGCAGCCAATTTGTGCACAGCAAGCTCCCACAAAAAAACCCTCTTTTACAAATGTACCTGTTGGTCCATCCTTTCACCAAGCAAAATTATTGTGCTTTCTACAGATGCCTGATCATGATGCTCTAGTCTCCCATCCTGTTGCATTGTGAGCACGTTTATTTTATATGATCTGTCACCAGTAGCTATTAAAATGACTTGCAAGCATGTGGTTCTTGTGAATGCGCATGCTCTTGTTACACAGAATTGACCTTTTGTCTTCCAGATTTGTGTACTCGCGGAAGGAAGGTCTTGATCGTAGGTGAGAATGGTTCACAGGAAGCAGCCCTGCAGAAACTTTTACAGATGGAAGGGATGGTTGTTGTGAGCTGCGGGTGGCAGAACACAAACGTGATGGAGCTGGTAAGAGCCTTGATCCAAACTTATGAGATATTGGAAGTAGGAGTCGGGGGTTTAAGATTCAATGCTGTTCAGTGTTAATGAACCATTTTGCTGAGGCTTCTATGAATCCTATTGATATCAAGAACGTAAAGTTAAGGGCAGGCAAAAACTTTTAAGGAATTGCCTAACTAAAGTAAGTATTTTTTCCCCTGTGTGAAAAATGTTTCTCAATGTTAACTATTGCCATTTTATGAAAGATTTTTTTTGAGCTGAGTTTCCGTAATCTGCGACAAGGAAAAGCTAAGATTTTGAGAAACAAAAGAAGGAAAATTAGCGAAAAACCAGATAATGTGAAAGATATATTTCCTCAGTGTTTCCTCGGCGCTCCATATTGTTATTGCAGAATATTGCAGGACCTTTGACTTTGGAGGGGAAGGAAAAGGTGTCTGTCCTAGACCTGAAATTCTGCTGTAGTCATTGTGTTTCAGTGCCAGGTTATTCAGATGTACTTAAGAACGTAAGAAATAAGAGCAGGAGTAGGCCATTCGGCCCCTCAAGCATGCCCTGCCATTCAATAAGATCATGGCCGATCTGCCCCAGACCTCAACTCCTCTTTCGTGCCAGCTCCTCATAGCCCTCAACTCTCCAATATTTCAAAATTCTATCTACCTCCTCGTTAAATACTTTCAGTGATCTAGCCTCCACAACTCTCTGGGGTAGAGAATTCCAGACATTCACAACCCTCTGAGAGAAGAAATTCCTTCGCATCTCAGTTTTAAATGAGTGTTCCCTTATTCTGTAACTATATCCCCTAGTTCAAGATTCCCCCACTAGTGGAAACATCTTCTCAACATCTACCCTGTCAAGCCCCTCTCAGAATCTTGTACATTTCAATAAGATCACCCCTCATTCTTCTAAACGCTAATGAATGAAGGCCTAACCTGTTTAGCCGTTCTTGATAAGTCAACCCCTTCATCCCAGGAATCAGCCTAGTGAATCTCTTTGGAACTGCCTCCAATGCCAGTATATCCTTTCTTAAATATGGGGACCAAAACTGTACACAGTATTCCAGGTGCGACCTTACCAACACCTTTTACAGTTGTAACAAGACTTCCCTATTTTTAAACTCCACTCCCTTAGCAATAAAGGCCAAAATTCCATTTGCCGCCTTAATTATTTTCTGCACCTGCATGCTACCTTTTTGTGTTTCATGCACAAGAACACCCAGATCCCTCTGTGCTGCACTTTTTTGAAGTCTCTCTCCATTTAAATAATAGTCTGCCTTTTGATTTTTCCTACCAAAGTGGATGACCTCACACTTTCCTACATTAAACTCCATCTGCCAAGTTTTTGCCCACTCACTCAACCTATCTCTATCCCCTTGCAGATTCCTTATGTCCTCATCATAACATGCCCTCCCACCTATTTTTTGTATCGTCAGTAAATTTGGATATATTACACTCTGCCCCGTCCTCCAAGTCATTCATATAGATAGTAAATAATTGAGGCCCTAGGACTGATCCTTGTGGCACTCCACTAGTTACATCTTTCCAACCTGAAAAAGGCCCATTAATCCCGACTCTCCGTCTTCTGTGAGTTAACCAATTCTCAATCCATGCTAATACATTATCCCCAATACTGTGAGCTCCTATCTTGTGCAATAATCTTTTATGTGGCACCTTATCGAATGCCTTCTGGAAATCTAAATACATTACATCTACTGGTTCCCCTTTATCATCTCTGCTTGTTATATCCTCAAAGAACTCTAGCAAATTTGTCAAACGTGATTTCCCTTTCACAAAACCATGTTGACTCTGATTGCGTTAAGCTTTTCTAAATGTCCTGCTATCTCTTCCTTAATAATGGACTCGAGCATTTTCCCAACGACCGATGTTAGGCTGACTGGCCTATTGTTTCCTGCTTTTTGTCTCCCTCCCTTCTTGAACAGGGGCGTCACATTAGCGGTTTTTCAATCTGCTGAGACCCTCCTGGAATCCAGTGAGTTCTGGAATATTTCGACCAATGCCTCATTTTGTCAGCAATAGTTGGAGTATTAAGGCCTGTTTTGGGTAGCCTATTATAGGAAGGAGATTAGAGCTAGGAAGAGGGCAAATAGAAGCTTCACTGGAATGTCAGAAATGAGAGGCTGTAGATGTCAAGAAAGGGTCAAAAATTGGGCCTTTTAGCATTGGAAGAAAATTACGTTTAAGGCCTATCTCAAAATTCTAAGAGGACAAATGGTGAAAGATTGTTTCCCAGTTATTGCACTGAGCTAACCAGCATGGAGACTTACAGTCACGATGCTTTGCAGTATTGCAGTTGCTTATTGTCGATTTATTTGCAATTTAGTGTGATGGGCAGGCTGGCTTTGCAGTTGGGTCTGGTTGTCTTGAGTGGGGGTGGGTGCACTTGTTGGGGGAATCGGTGCTATTTGATTTAATTTTATCAAGTACTGCACCCTGGTGTGGTGTAGCATGCTGCATCTTGCATGGTATTTGAGAGACGTGCTGGCAGCAGGTCATGACTGGGGAGAGCTTCTCGTGATTCTTGTTTTTGTTCCCCGTCAGGTTGGGCTGTGTTTGTAGTAACCCTACCCATGATGACCAGATTACTGTGTGGATTATCAGGCTGTGGCTACTAAGAATTCCATGAGCTTGGTCATGTTTGGGTCTGTGGGGTCTTTGGGAGAGAGATGACTGCATTAAAGCAGTAAACAAAGCACTGGGCTTCAATTCTAGAGGAAAAGAATTGAGAAGCAGAGATGTTCTGTTAAATTGGTATAGAACTTCAGTTATACTGGCATACTGTTAACAGCTGTGGTCTCCACATTATAAAAAGGCTATAGAGGCACTGGAGAGGGTGCAAGATTATTTACAAGGGTGATATCAGAACTAAGTGATTATAACTATCAGGAAAGACTGAACAGGCTGGAGCTCTTTCCTCTCAGAGAAGACCGAGAGGTAACTTGATAGAAGTCTTGAAAGTTTTAAAGGGGTTTGATAGGGTAGATGTAGAGAAGGTATTTCCACATGTGTGGGCAAGTCCCAAACTAGGATTCATAAATATAAAAATTCGCTAATAAATCTTATAAAGAATTTTGTTGAAATTTTACCCCGAGAGTGGTTACGCTCACTATCACATGGAGTTGTTGAGGTGACTAGCATAGATGCATTAGGAGAACCTAGATGACTACATGAAGGAGAAAAGAACAGAGGGATAGGTGGCTGAAATGAATTAGGCTGGGAGGAGTCTCGTACAATGTACGATATGGGAGCAGGGGTAGGCCATGTCGGCAGGGCTACGGGGAGAAGGCCGGGGTTGGCACAGATATGACTGGCTGAATGGCCACCTCCTGTGCCATAACAATTCTATGATTCTATGGCTGAACCTCTACATCAACTCCACTTTCCCGCCCTATCCGCATATCCTTTGATTTCCCTCATGCCCAAAACTCTTATCGATCTGCCTTTATACTCATTATACAATATACTCATTGTCTCATAATATCCACAGCTCTCTGGGATGGAGAATCCCACAGGTTCTCAAACTCTGAGTGAAGAAATTTCACCTTATCTCAGTCCTAAATGATTGACCCTTATCCTGAGATTATATTCCCTGGTTCTCGACTCTCCAGCCAGGGGAAACAGCCTCTCAGCATCTACCCTGTCCAGCCCCCTCAGAGTATTATACCTTGCAATGAGATCTTCTCTCATTCTTCTAAACTTCAGAGAATATAGGCCCATTCCATTCAATCTCTCCTCATTGACAGCCCTCTCATCACAGGAATCAGTCTAATGAATCTTTGTTGCACCCCTTCTAAGTAAGTTTATCCTTTCTTGGGCAAGAAGACCAAACCTGTACACAATACTCCACTTGCCTTCCTAATTGCTAGTTGTATTTGCATTGTTACGACCAGGTGAGAAAGGGGTCTAGGGGTTCCCCCTCAGCCTTTTCCTGGCTTGGCTGTAACAGGGTTTGATTTTTAAAACACCGTGTTTTTAGTTTTCCCTTCGTGAATCCTTGTTCACTGCTCTCCAATTGTCATGGCAAAGAAATCAACCAGACAGGTCGTCTTAGATTTTAAACAAGAAAGGTGTAAGTTTATTAACCTTAAAACTAATTCTGCTAAAACTACGAATACGTGACACGGCCACACTAGCATGCATATGCGATGAACACACGCAGATAGAGACAGAAAAGGGGAAAGAATCAAAGGGAAAGGTTTGAAGCAATAGCTGGAACTTATTTACTATCTTTTGAGTCCAATGCAAAGTCTTTGACTGCAGTTAAATTTTGCCGTCTCGTTGGGGCCCAGTGCACATTTTTAAATTTGTTTCGATGGTTTTCTGTCTTGAGGCTTAATTTCTTCTGTGGGTCCCTGTCTTTGCATGAGAGGGAGGGAGAGACAGGGTGATGCTGCCTTCTTGAAATCTAGTTCCAGTCTCTGCTTTTCGTGAGAGAGAGAGAGAGACAGGGAGAGATGCTCTCTCCAAGTTCAGTTGCAGTCTGTTTTTTCCATGTGGCACAATTCAAACCAAATCTGGGCCAGCATTCTGGCCATGTGACTATCTCCTTTTTTTGAACAACCTGCCTGACGAGGTTTTGTGGATTCATTCAATCTTAGTAGACATCCTCAGTAGGGGGTTGGAATGCCGACTTTCATACATTCAATGTCTTTTTTAAAAATCCATTTGGTTAATTGAATCAGGGAGCAGTTCCATTGTCTTCTCCAGGCAGCTGTCTTGTAGCATGCAAATGTTTCCAGCCACTGTCCTTTTTAGAATGCAGGTGCATCCATGTTTTCAGTCCAGTAAGAGTTTAAAATTAATGTTCCATATGACAAAATTAATATGCCTCATTCTTGACAGGTATGATTTACCTCACAGCATGTTAACTTTCTGTGGTTTGTGTCCAAGAACCCCCAAATCCCTCTGAATGCCCATTTTCACTATTCTCTCATCTTTTACAAAATACTCTTCTTTTCTATTCTTCCTACCAAAATGGATAATTTCACACTTCACCACATTATACTCCAACTGTCACCACCTTCCCCAATTCTTTTGTAACCTCTTTGCATCCTCACAACTTACTTTCCCACCGAGCTTTGCATCATCAACAAACTTTGATATGTTACCCTCGGTGCCCTCATCTAAGCCATTGATATAGATTGTAAGTAGCTGAGGCCCAAGCACTGATCCTTGTGGCATTCCACTAGTTACCCCCTGCTTGCAGTCTGTCTTTTGTCCATTAACCAATCCTCTACGTGCGAATATATTATCCCTAATCTCATGAGTCTAGTCTGTGTGGTCCCTTATCAAATGCATTCTGAAAATCCAAATATACTACATACACTAGATTCCTCCTTATCTACCCTGCTAGTTACACCCTCAAAAAGTTTGAATAGATTTGTCAAATATGATTTCAGTTCCATAAAACCATTAGCCTAAGCATATTTTTTTCCAAGTGCCCGGTTGCCACGTCCTTCAATTATAGATTTTAACATTTTCCGTGCTATTGATGTCAGGATAACTGGCCTATAATTACCTGTTTTCTGTCTCCCTCCTCTCTTAAACAGCGGTTTACATTTGCTGCTTTCCAATCCACCAGAATGATTCTACAATGTAGGGAATTTGAAAAGATCAAAACCAATGCATCCACTAATTCTGCAGCTACCTCTTTTAAAACCCTAGGATGTAGGCCATCAGGTTCCAGGGATTTGCTGGCTTTTAGTCCCATTAGTTTCACTAGGCTCGTGTGGAACATAAACACTGGCACAGGCCAGTTGGGACCTGCTTCTAGGCTGTAATTTCCATATATTTCTATCTAATGGCCCAGGAGGCATGATACTGGGTGCTGCAGTTTTTATTTCACCTGACACCTTTCACCGTAGGGCTGTGCTTAGCAGATTGCTGACTTCAGTGTTCCTTCACTCTCGGATGTTAAAATATAAATGAGTTGCGAGTAAATATTCTGCTTGCAATGATGAAATAGATGAATTGTCAGTGTCACGGTGCACTTAGCAAATGTGCAATACTCATTTCTTTTATGGCAGGGTTCAGCCCTAGTATTTGAGCGCAGAATATTTTCTTTTATTATACATTCTTGCAATGTAGACATTGCTGGCAAGGCTGACATTTATTGTCCATCCCTCGTTGCCCCGAGTTTGATCCAACCGAGTGGCTTGTGAGAGGGCAGTTAAGAACCAAAACCATGTTTGTGTGGGACTGGAGTCACATATGTGCAGGATCAGGTAAGGGCAATAGGTTTCCTTGACTAAAGGAACATTACATTCGTAAACCAGTTGGGTTTTTAAGACAATTTGACAGCTTCACGGTCACTTTTACTGATATCAGCTTTTTATTTCCAGATTTATTTAGTTTTTATTTGAAGTCAGATTCTCAAACTGCCGTGATGGGATGTGAAATTGATGGTCACTGGATTATTAGTCCAGACCTCTGGATTACAAGTCCAGTAACATGACCACTGCACTACTATGCGCTTGTGCTCAGGTGGCAAGCCTGATATCTAGTCACAAAACAATGAGGAGCAGACGGAAATGATCAGAAGGGAAGCGATCTTGTATATTTAATACCACTGCTGTAGGTACACCCATTGGGAAGAGGCTTGTGGAGTGGCTGTCCCTCTTCCTGACACAAGGAGTTTTGTTCCTCTCTATTCCCTGATGTTTGTTTTCCTTCATCCTCTTCCTATCCCATACAACTCTTTGTGCACTGTGCCTTTGCCCAGTAGCTAGTTTGTAGGCTGTATAGAGGGTAAATACCCTGATATGCCTTGCAACATAGCAGAAACCACTTTTCCTGTCCTGTGCTGCACTTGAATATATGCAAATGTCTTGTGTTGCCCATTGAACCAGGGTGGCTGAAGTCACACAGATGTAACCAAGGAGGAAATGAAGTAAGCAAGGCAGGACTCTGTGGTGGGAATGACTAAAGTATTTTGTAACAAGTTCTAAACAGTCAGTAACCTGTCTCCCCACCTTCCCGAAGGCTGGCCAAACTCTCTGCTTTTACAAGGTGAAAACAGTGGTTCAGGGTTAGCACTCATGCCTCAGTCAGGGAGTTGTGAGGTCAAGCCTGACTCCAGAGACTTGAGCACAGAATCCAGACTCCCTCAACCAACATCACTGAAACAGATGACCTGATCATTATCTCATTGCTGTTTGTGGGATCTTGCTGTGTGCAAATTGTCTACCGCATTTCCTACATTAAGCAGTGACTAACTGTGATTCTAAAGCACTTATTTGGCTGCAAATCACTTTGTGATGTTCTGAGGTCATGAATAGCACGATATAAAGGCAAGTTCTTTTGCTTGGTATCTGCTCATGCAGGGTTATGTGCCTTGGCTTATTATTTTAAAGATTCCATATAAGTGTCATAGAGAGATACAGCACCGAAACAGGCCCTTCGGCCCACCGAGTCCGCGCCGACCATCAACCACCCACTTTATACTAATCCTAAATTAATCCCATTTTCCCTCTCACATCCCCACCTTCCTTCAATTCTCCTACCACATACCTACACGAGGGGCAGTTTTTACAATGGCCAATTTACCAATCAACTCGCAAGTCTTTGGCATGTGGGAGGAAACTAGAGCACCCGGAGGAAACCCACGTGGTCACAGGGAGAACTTGCAAACTCCGCGCAGGCAGTACCCAGAACCGAACCCGGGTCGCTGGAGCTGTGAGGCTGCGCGCCATGGCCATTGTAAAAATTGCCCCTAGTGTAGGTAGGTGGTTGGAGAATTGAGGGAAGGTGGGGATGTGAGAGGGAAATGGGATTAATTTAGGATTAGTATAAAGTGGGTGGTTGATGGTCGGCGCGGACTCGGTCGGCTGAAGGGCCTGTTTCGGTGCTGTATCACTCTATATGACTCTAAGTGGAAGTTACCAGTTATTAATTCATGTACATCACAACACCTCCAGCCTGGATGTAGTTGGACTTGCCTTTCTGTTTGAACTTATTCTGCCCTTTCTAACCAACGTATTAGTTTCTTTTGGTCAGTTTAAAAGTGTTCAGTGTGAGGCCTGCAGTTGGTTCATTGGCTGGATAGATTTCTATGAAAGCTGGTTCTTTGTTTTTTAACCTCACTATACTACAGTATGAATCTTTAGTTGTGGGTATGTGTAGCGTGAATTCTGCACTTGAAAGTTTTGGTGTTGATTAAAACTGTCCAAATTTCAATATTAAAAGCATTTTGAATCCAAATGCTTTGGGTTAATCACCATAACAAAAACACAATACTAGGGGTACTGGGAATCTGAAATGCTGCCTAATCTGCCGGGTGTTTCCGTTTTAGATGCGAGTTAATAATCAGTTGAAGTAATTCTTCTCTCTGGAGTAGAAAGAACTGACCTTTCACAACCTCAGGACGGCTGAAAGCACTTCAGCCAATGAAGTACTTTTTGAAGCATAGTCACAGTCACTATTGTAATGTAGGCATTGTAATGCAGCATCCAATTTGCACACAGTGAAGTCCCACAAGTAGCAATGAGATAATGAGCAGCTTGTTTGTCTTGGTCATGTTGATTGAGGGATGAATATTGGTTAGGACACCAGCGAGAATTACCCTGCTGCACGTCAAATAGTGCCCTGGATCTTTCTTGTCCACCTGCGAGGGTGGATGGGGACTTGGTTTAACGTCTCATCTGAAAGCCGGCACTTTCTTCGTACTGCACCGGAGTGACAATAATTACAACTTGCATTTGTATAGCGCCTTTAAGATTGTAAAACGTCCCAAGGCACATCACAGGAGCATTTATAAAGAAAAGTTTGACACCGAGCCACACGAGGCAATGGTAGGGCAGATGACCAAAAGCTTGGTCAAAGAGGTAGGTTTTAAGGAACATCTTAAAGGAGGAAAAGAGGTAGAGAGCCGGAGAGTACTGAGATGGAATTCCGGAGCTCAAGGACTAGGCAGCTGCAGGCACGGCCGCCAATGGTTGAGTGTTTAAATTTGAGGATGCTCAACTAGGCCAGAATTAGAGGTGTGCAGATAACTCGGAGGGTTATGGGGGTGGAGGAGTTAACAAAGATAGGGAGGGGTGAGACCATGGAGGGATTAGAAAACAAGGATGAGAATTTTAAAGTCTTAATCAGCAGCCAGTGTAGATCAGTGAACACAGAGGTGATAGGTGAACGGGACTTGGTGCGAATTACGATAGGAGTTTTAGGTGACCTGAAGTTTACGGACTGTGTTGGAGTAGTCAAGTCTAGCGGTAACAAAGGCGTGGGGGAGGGTTCAGTAGTAGATGAGCTGAGATGGGGGTGGGGAGTCGGACGATGTTACTGACGTGGAAATAGGCGGTATTAGTGATAGATTGGAAACTCATCTCGGGTTCAAATATGACACCTAGGTTTTGAACAGTCTGGTTTAGCCTCAGGCAGTTGCCAGCGAGAGGGGTGGAGTTGGTAGCTAGGGAATGGAGTTTTTAGTGGGGACTAAAGACAATGGGTTCGGTCTTCCCAATATTTAATTGGAGGAAATTTCTGCTCATCCAGTGCTGGATGTCAGATAAGCAGTCTGCTAAATTGGCGACAATGTAGGAGTTGAGAGACGTGATAGTGAAGTAGAGCTGGTTGTCATCAGTGAAAACTTGACACTGTTTTAAGGAGATGTCACTGAGGGGCAGCATACAGATGAGAAATAGGAGGAGTCCAAGGATAGATCCTTGAGGGGCACCAGAGGTAACGGTGTGGGAGCAGGAAGAGAAATCATTGCAGGTGATACTTTGGCTACGATTAGATAGATAAGAATGGAATAAAGTAAGGTTGTCTCATGAGAGGCTGAGTTAATTGGGCCGATACACTCTGGAGATTAGAAGAATGAGAAGTGATCTCATTGAAACATACAAGATTCTGAAGGATAGGGTAGACACTGAGAGGTTGTTTCCCTTGGCTGGGGAATCTAGAACATGGGCGCATAGTCTCCGGATAAGAGTCCATCATTGAGGACTGAAATGAGAAATTTCTTCACTCAAAGGGTTGTGAATCTTTAGAATTGTCGACCCCAAAAGGTTGCAGATGCTCCATCGTTGACTATATTTAAGGCTGGGAGACAGATTTTTGGTGTCTTCGTGGATCAAGGAATATGGACAGTGCGCGGGATAGTGAAGTTGAGGCGGAAGGTCAGCCGTGATCGTATTGAATGGCGGAGCAGGCTCCAGGGGCAGTATGGTCTACTCCTGCTTATATTTCTTATGTTCCCGCCCAGCTGGCCAATGGTGGAGAGGTATTGGAGAGGATGGTGTGGTCAACCTTGTCAAAAGCTGTCAGGTTGAATAATATACTGAACCCACAACCATGTAATGCTGGTTTAAGACCTAGCCAGTTTTGAAGCTCTCTCTCTTTTTAAGCTGAATTCAGTCATCATAGAATCTAAAATATGCAGCATTCATTCAGAGTAGAGGGCATCATTCATCAACATGAACTTGAAAAATTCAACTTGAAGCACATGTAATGCCTCGAGTGTGTTTAAAAAAAACCTGCTGCTGAATCCCAAGGGGTCTTTCCCAGGAAACTAAATCACTAGGTTTGAATTCTGATTTGTTTTATTATTCTGTGGAATTACGTAATGTGATAGAAAGGGGCACAGTGGTGACATAAGCCCTCCACCCCTCTTAAGTTTTGCTTTTAGCGAACCCATGTGGATTGGATTTGAGTGGAACAATAGGATTTATATTTAATGTTATTGTAAAACTAGAAAACCAGGCAACACTGATGCAAAAGCTTCAAAAAGAAGTCAACCCAGCACCCCCTCCAAAAAAAGCTGTTGACTGTACCCCGCCTGCCTTCTCCATGAACTTGAGCTCATCCAAAACTCTGCTGCCCCCAACTTATATCTCACCAACTCTCGTTCATGTATCATCCTTGAGCTCGCTGTCCTACATTGACACCTGGTCTGGCAATGACTGTACTTAAAAAATAAAATTATTGTAGTCTTCAGATTGCTCCCTGGAGTCATCCCTCTCATTCTCTGTAACCTCCTCCAACCCTACAACCCTCCGAGATCTCTGCACTCCTTCAATTCTGACCCCTTGTGTATTCCCCCACTTGTTTTGTCCCACCAGTGTTGGTTGTGTTTTCAGCTGCTTGGGCCCCAAGCTCTGGAATTCCCCTCGCCCAAAACCTCTCCACCCCTCTTCTTTTAGACGCTGCTTAAAATCTACCTCTTCCCAAGCTTTTGGTCACCTGTCATGTCTCCTCCTTTGGCTAAGTGTCAGTTTTTGTCTGAACTTATGCTTTGGTGAAACACCTTGGGGTGGTTTACTATGTTAAAAGCACGATATGAATGCAAACAGTTGTTGAAAGTAAGTATTTATATTGAAAGTGCAGTGGGACAATTTGCATCACATGTATGAAAGCATAAAAGGGGGTACAAGATTTATTTACTGGCAGGGATGTCTTTCTCTCCTTCCAACACCGCCCACCCCCCCCCCCCCCCCCCCATCCCCATTTTGATTTTATACCTTTTTTTGTTGTATTTTGCAATCTACAGTGACTATGGGGACTGCAGTTTCCCACAATGCAATAAGGATGGGACTTTTGCTCAATTTTATTGGACCCAATTCGTCATTTAGTAATTTTAAAAACAACAGTTGATGGTTTACTCTAGCAGAATAAAATAACCATAGGGGGATTTGAATGGGTCTCTAGTTAGGTCTGTGAGCAGCAAATTTAGACATAGAGCAGTCATCCCAAATACTGCATTCGAACCCCACAATGGATTGTATGTTCAATGTATGCCAGCAGCAGAATTGTTAAATAGTCCTTATGTAGAGCTTGGGAGGAAGTGATTGAGCGCCTGTACAGGGAGAACCAGCCAGGATTTCACTAAAGTGCCCCACCTGTTGGTTAGTCATGGATTGGGATAATTGCAGAGCATGAAATTGTCCAATTCCTGTGCTGCCGTCTTCATGTGAGGGGAAAGTAGTGGTGCAGTGTTCAGAAGTAGTGGCAGTCGAAAGGCGCATTTAGCTGACAGCATTGTAGGAGCACCTTTCTTACCGCATGGGTTCCAAGAAGGTCCCACCATCACTACCTTGAGGGCAGCAAGGGATGGGAGATAAATGCCGTGCTTGCCAGCAGTGCCCACGTCCTGTGATTGAATAAAAATAAATGGCTTGCCTCAGCTGTTAATGAAGGGAGGAAAAATATCTGATTTGGGATGTTGCACTGCGAAACTCTTTATTCTCTCATTTCTTATTTTTCTTACTCCTCCAGTCTGTCATCGCATTGTAATTTTTCTGTTTGGGAGGGATGGTAATGAGATCATCATCTGCTAATAATTTACAACATTACTTTGGCTTCAACAGAATCACATCTGGAAAAGAAAACGAAGCATGTTATTATTTTGCTTGTCACATCCATGTAAGCTCGAAGTTATAGGGTCAAAGGTCCCTCTTGAGCTTGTGTTTTCCTTGTTAGCAGATTATTTTCCCCCAAGGTACAAAGGTGAACATGACCTTTGAGACTCGTGTTCCTGTTGCGAAGAAGATAAAGCCCTGCATCTACATTGCACCTCTGCATGCCCATTTCAAAGCGCTTTGCATACAATGCCTCACTATCAAGTGCAGTGACTTGTATAGGCAAAACTGGCAGCCAATAAAATGTTGAGTGATCATTTAATCTGGTTTTGATGGCCTTGCTTGCAGAAGGATGTGACCAGAACGCACACAACTGGTTGACTTTTCTTTGAATAGTCCTATGGGATCCTGATTACCAATAACCCCCCCCCCACCACACACCCCCCACCACACACCCCCCACCACACACCCCCCACCTCCTTGAACCACTGGAGCAGGAAGATGAAGCCTCTGTTCAATGCCCTGCACTCTGACAATGCAGCACTCCCTCTCTGGCGGCCGCAGACCATTTGTGATACTGCATTTCCATTGTCCTTGGAAGCATGGCAGAAACCCTCCCCAGTGATGGTACAGTCCCGTTTAGTGTAGGTGAGTTGTGTAAGAGCAACACTATTCTGCTTTATATAGATGATATTACTTGTGGCTGTACTCTTCGAACCCTTTAAATTAAATCACAAAAGGAGGCCCTTTAGCCGACTGAACCGAGTCCAATCCTAGCTCTTCCACTGGTGTTGTCCACTGTAATCCTCTTAATCTGCCCTTTGCCTCTATCCATTTTGATTGATCCTTTTCAAATAACCTATCAAGTTCGTTCTTAAATGATTGATGAGGTATTTTATTTTTAATTTTCTGATAGCTCCATCAGAGTGATGTGATCGTGGTGATCAGTCCCGCACCAGAGGGGCTTGGAGAAGACTGGTTAAAAGCTGACACAACCATAATCACCTACAATTTACCAGGTAAAGGGACAGTTTGGACTGGCTGAGTGACCATGCCTCAAGTTGGGTTGCAGGTTAAATAATTGCCTAAAAGTGGTTCTGTAAAGAAAGACTTGCCTTTATTTTGCGTCTTATGCGACCTCAGATATCCCAAAGCACCTTACAGCCACTGAAGTACTTTAGAAATGTACTCACTATTGTAGTGTAGGATGTGCAGCAGCCAACTAAGTAAGTAGCACGATGTTCAGCTCGATGGAGTACTGCTTCTACAGAGTACCTAACTTGGAATTTGGCGCATTGAGGGAAGAGATGCTGTTCCGGTATCTTACAAAACAAGGAGCAGTCTGAGAGGGGGAGCGGGAGACGGCAAGACCTGAGAGCTGAATTTTAGAGGCATTAATTAGATGAGGGAAAAAGGGGAGGTGAGTAGATGTGCTTATTAGGGATAACATAATGGCAGTAGAATTCAGGTACGCAGCTATCAGCAAGACAAAAATAGAATCCATAAGAATAGAGTTGAAAGGTAATAAAGGATCAATCACACTAACGGGTGTAGTCTACAGACCACCTAATAGTGCAAGGGAGATGGAGGAAGAAATATGCAGACAAATTAGAGAATTGAGCAGAAAACATAGAATAATAATCATGGAGGATTTCAATTACCCTGTTATAAATTGGACAGAAGGGGTAGGTAAAGTGGATAAGGGAATGGAGTTCCTACATTGGGGACAGGACTCTTTTTTAACCCAAGATGTAAAAAGCCCAACAAGGGAAGATTTGCTATTGGGTCTAGTAATGAGGAATGAACCAGATCAGAGAAGTAAAAGTAGGACACCTAGGCAATAGTGACCATAATATAATATGCTTTTAAGATAATAGAGAAGGACATAAGTGTGATGAAAAGTAGGTTAACAGATTGGAGAAAAGCTGATTTTTGAGGGGCTGAGAATAGAATTTGGGAAAATAAAATGGGCAATAATGGCAAACAATGATGTAGAACAGTAATTATATATTCCTCTAAAAGGAAAGAAAAAATTAAACACCAGAGAGTCTGGCTGAATAAAAAATAAGTGAGCAATTGAGGGTTAGGAAAGAGGCATACATTAAGTACATAGACAGCAGAGGATTGCATCAGAGAATATGAAGCAATTAGAGAAGTCAAAAAAAAATTAGCAAGGCAAAGACTAACTGAAAGTAAATTTTCAAGGAATATAAAACAGTAAAATATTTTACAGGCACGTCAATAAAAAAAAAAGGAAGGCTGTGATGGGAATAGGGTCATTAAGGGATACACAGGATAATACCACAGGTAACGATAGAGCAATGGCAGAAATGTTAAATCATTATTTTGTTTGGTATTTATCAGGGAGATGGAATAGGTAGACGTGACATTGAATGATGAGATGGTTGGCATCCTTCCATCTACGAAAGATGATGGACACACAGCAAACAATCTATTTAGATGGGGTGTCTTCTTTTGGCCCACCTTTGCTGGTGGCTATGAAGGCCAATCCTTGAGTCACAAGTGCTGCACCTGAAGCTGCCAAGTGACGCTGTGAGTTGTTTTTGATGTTGGTGCCTGTTGCCAAGCTGCTCTATCCACTGGTCACATGGTAATGCACAGTAGTCCACAGGATGTGCCGCCATTTCTCTCTTTCGCCAGCTAGTGACTCCCGAGTGCAATAGTCGACATTTAGGGCCCTCATGTCACACTTGGAAGCATCCTAGGGCACCCCACTGGTTGTCTGGTCCTGGCTACCTTACCATACAGAAGGTCCTTGGGTATGCGACCGCCTTCCATCCTGCGGACATGTCCGATCCATCGAAGCTGCCTCTGTTTGATTAGGGTCAACACACTTGGTAGCTCTGACTTCGAGAGGACTGGTGCATTTGTGATTTTGCCCTGCCGGGATATACCCATAATGTGCCGCAGACAGGGAAGATGGAAATTATTGAGCTTCTTTTCCTGGTAGCTGTAAATCACCCATGTTTCACAGCCATACAACAAGATGCTGAGAACACAGGCCTTATAAACCATCAGTTTCGACCGAAGGGTCAGCTTGGTGTTACCCATGCGTCTTTCAGAAGTCGGAGTAATAAGATAAGTGCAGTTAAAATTAAAGAATGGGATGTATTGAATAAACTAAAAAAACTCAGAGGATTAAACAACTTGTCCACAATTTTAAAAGAATGTAGGGAAGCAATAGCAGAGGCATTACTACACATATTTAATAATTTGTTAGAAAAAGGTGTTATGCTAGAGGACTGGCAGATAGTTAACGTAATTTCTATATTTAAGAAGGGGGACAGAACGTGCCCAGGGAATTATAGACCAGTCAGCTGAACATTGGTTGGAAAATAATGGAATCCCTACTAAAAGTGGGAATAGAAAAACTTCTGGAAAATAAAAAAAATTAATAATTAAAAGCATGGATTTCAAAAGGGAAAATCTTGCTTGACAAACGCAGATGTTTTGAGGAAGTAACGGAGTAGACAATGGTAATGCCGTTGATGTAGTTTATCTGGATTTTCAAAAGGCCTTCGATAAGGTGCCCCGTAATAGACTAATAAATAACGTCAGAGAATATGGAGTCAGGGGACAAGTGGCAAAATGGATTGCCAGCTGACTTCAAGACAGAAAGCAGAGAGTGGGCGTAAAGGGTTATTCAGAGTAGCAGAAGGTGGGAAGTGGTTTTCCACAAGAATCAATACTGGGAGCACTGCTGGTCACAATTTACGTTAACGATTTGGACTTTGGAGTCAAAAACACAATTTCTAAATTTGTGGAAGGGGATAGTCAATGCTGAGGAGGACTGCAACAAATTACAGGCGGACATTAATAAACTTGCAGAATGGGTAAATAATTGGTAAATGAAGTTCAACACAGGTAGGCGGTGGCGCAGTGGGAATATCACTGGACTAGTAACCCAGAGACCCAGGGTATTTCTCTGGGGACATGGGTTCAAATCCCACCACAGCAGAAGGTGAAATTTGAATTTAATTAATAAATCTGGAATTTAAAAAAGCTAGTCTAATGATGGCCATGAAACCATTGTCGATTGTTGTAAAAACCCATCTGGTTCACTAATGGCCTTTAGGGAAGGAAATCTGCTGTCCTTACCTGGTCTGGCCTACATGTGACTCCATACCCACAGCAATGTGGTTGACTCTTACATGCCCTCTGAAATGGCCTAGCAAGCCATTCAGTTGTATCTAACCGCTACAAAGTCTATAAAAAGGAATGAAACCGGACGGACCACCCAGCATCAACCTAGGCACCGGAAACGACAACGGCAAACCCAGCCCTGACGACCCTGCAAAGTCCTCCTTACTAACATCTGGGGGCTTGTGCCAAAGTTGGGAGAGCTGTCCCACAGACTAGTCAAGCAACAGCCTGACATAGTCATACTCACGGAATCATACCTTACAGACAATGTCCCAGACACTGCCATCACCATCCCTCGGTATGTCCTGTCCCACCGGCAGGACAGACCCAGAAGAGGTGGTGGCACAGTGGTATACAGTAGGGAGGGAGTTGCCCTGGGAGTCCCCAACATTGACTCCGGACCCCATGAAGTGTCATGGCATCAGGTCAAACCTGGGCAAGGTAACCTCCTACTGATTACCACCTACCGCCCTCCCTCAGCTGATGACTCAGTACTCCTCCATGTTGAACACCACTTGGAGGAAGCACTGAGGGTGGCAAGGGCACAAAATGTACTCTGGGTGGGGGACTTCAATGTCCATCACCAAGACTGGCTCGGTAGCATCACTACTGACCGAGCTGGCCGAGTCCTAAAGGACATAGCTGGGAGACTGGGTCTGCAACAGGTGGTGGGGGAACCGACACGAGGGAAAAACATACTTGACCTCGTCCTCACCAATCTGCCTGCCGCAGATGCTTCTGTCCGTGACAGTATTGGTAGGAGTGACCACCGCATAATACTTGTGGAGACGGTCCTGCCTTCACATTGAGGATACCGTCCGTCGTGTTGTATGGCACTATCACCGTGCTAAATGGGATAGATTTCGAACAGATCTAGCAATGCAAAACTGGGCATCCATGAGGCGCTGTGGGCCGCCATTAGCAGCAGCAGAATTGTACTCATCCACAATCTGTAACCTCATGGCCCGGCATATCCCCCACTCTACCATTACCATCAAGCCAGGAGACCAACCCTAGTTCAATGAAGAGTGCAGGAGGGCATGCCAGGAGCAGCACCAGGCATACCTCAAAATGAGATGTCAACCTGGTGAAGCTGCAACCCAGGACTACTTGCATGTCAAACTGCGTAAGCAGCATGCGATAGACAGAGCTAAGCGATCCCATAACCAATGGATCACATCTAAGCTGTGCAGTCCTGCCACATCCAGCCGTGAATGGTGGTGGACAATTAAACAACTAACTGGAGGAGGTGGCTCCACAAATATCCCCATCCTCAATGATGGGGGAGCCCAGCACATCAGTGCGAAAGATAAGGCTGAAGCATTTGCAACAATCTTCAGCCAGAAGTGCTGAGTTGATGATCCATTTCGGCCTCCTCCTGAAGTCCCCAGCATCACAGATGCCAGACTTCAGCCAATTTGATTCACTCCGCGTGATATCAAGAAACGACTGAAGGCACTGGATACTGCAAAAGCTATGGGCCCTGACAATATTCCAGCAATAATACTGAAGACCTGTGCTCCGGAACTTGCCGCGCCCCTAGCCAAGCTGTTTCAGTACAGCTACAACACTGGCATCTACCCTGCAATGTGGAAAATTGCCCAGGTATGTCCTGTACACAAAAAGTAGGACAAGTCCAACCCGGCCAATTATTGCTCCATCAGCCTACTCTCAATCATCAGTAAAGTGATGGAAGGTGTCATCAACAGTGCCATCAAGTGACACTTGCTTAGCAATAACCTGCTCAGTGACGCTCAGTTTGGGTTCCGCCAGGGCCACTCAGCTCCTGACCTCATTACTGCCTTGGTTCAAACATGGACAAAAGAGCTGAACTCCAGAGGTGAGGTGGGAGTGACTGCCCTTGACATCAAGGCAGCATTTGACAGAGTATGGCATCAAGGAGCCCTAGCAAAACTGAGGTCAATGGAAATCGGGGGGAAATCCCTCCGCTGGCTGGAGTCATACCTAGCGCAAAGGAAGATGGTTGTGGTTGTTGGAGATCAATCATCTGAGCTCCAGGACATCACTGCAGGAGTTCCTCAGGGTAGTTGTCCTAAACCCAACCATCTTCAGCTGCTTCATCAATGACCTTCCTTCAATCATAAGGTCAGAAGTGGGGATGTTTGCTGATGACTGCACAGTGTAGAAATGCAGCAAAACCTGGACAATATCCAGGCTTGGGCTGATAAGTGGCAAGTAACATTCGTGCCACACAAGTGCCAGGCAATGACCATCTCCAACAAGAGAGAATCTAACCGTCTCCCCTTGACATTCAATGGCATTACCATTGCTGAATCCCCCACTATCAACATCCTGGGGGTTACCATTGGCCAGAAACTGAACTGGAGTAGCCATATAAATACCGTGGCTACAATAGCAGGTCAGAGGCTAGGAATCCTGAGGCGAGTAACTCACCTCCTGACTCCCCAAAGCCTGTCCACCATCTACAAGGCACAAGTCAGGAGTGTGATGGAATACTCTCCACTTGTCTGGATGGGTGCAGTTCCAACAACACTCAAGAAGCTCGACACCATCCAGGACAAAGCAGCCCGCTTGATTGGCACCCCATCTACAAACATTCACTTCCTCCCCCACCGACGCACAGTAGCAGCAGTGTGTACCATCTACAAGATGCACTGCAGCAATGCACCAAGGCTCCTTCGACAGCACCTTCCAAACCCACAACCTCTACCAACTAGAAGGACAAGGGCAGCAAATACATAGGAACACCACCACCTGCAAGTTCCCCTCCAAGTCACACACCATCCTGACTTGGAACTATATCGCTGTTCCTTCGCTGTCGCTGGGTCAAAATCCTGGAACTCCCTTCCTAACAGCACTGTGGGTGTACCTACCCCAAATGGACTGCAGTGGTTCAAGAAGGCAGCTCACCGCCACCTTCTCAAGGGCAATTAGGGATGGGCAGTAAATGCTGGCATAGCCAGTGACGCCCACATCCCATGAATGAATTAAAAAAAACAAATGTGAGATAGTACATTTTGGTTGGAAGGATAGGGAGTTCACTTAGTACTTGAAAGGTGAGAATCTCGGTGAGGTAGAGAAACAAAGGAATCTGAGTACAAATACACCAATCACTAAAAGTTGTGCCACAGGTTAGCAAGGTCATTTAAAAAACGCGAACCAAGCACTAGGCTTTATTTCTAGAGGGATAGAATTGAAAATTAGGGAAGTTATGCTAAACTTGTCTTGAACATTGGTTAGATCACACTTAGAATATTAGGGGCAGTTCTGGTTGCAATATTATGGAAAGGATATTGAGGCATTGGAAAGGGTGCAGAGAAGATTTACAAATATGATACCAGAAATGCGTGGGTCTACATATCAGGGTAGAATGAACAGGCTGGGTCTCATTTCCTTGAGGGGTGACCTAATAGAGGTCTTTAAATTTATGAAAGGTTTTGGTAGAGTGGGTTATGAGAGAATGTGGATTATGAGCACTTGTGGAAAAGAGCAAAGCTGGAGCCATCAGTATAAAATAGTCAACAAGAAATCCAGTAGGAATTCAGAAGAAGCTGCTTAGAGAGTGCTGAAAATGTGGAAACCTCAGGGAGTGGTTAAAGACTGACACATTTGGGGGAAGCTAGACAAGCATACGACGGACAAGGGTCTAAAGGGTTATGATAGATGTAGTTGAGGAAAAGCGGGAGAAGACTCGAGTGGTGTATTAACGCCGGCATGGTCTGGTTGGGCCGAATGGCCTATTTCTGGTCATATATCAAGGACCCACAAACAGCAATGAGATAATGGCCAGATCATCTGCTTTTGTGCTGTTGATTGAGGGATAACTATTGGCCAGGACACTAGGGCAAACTCCCCAGCTCTTCTTTGACAAGTGTCATGGGACGTTTTACCTCCCCCTAAGAGGACAAACTGGACCTATGTTTAACATTTCATCCGAAAGACAGCACTGCCAGTGCAGCACTCCCTCAGTACTGCAGTGGAGCGTCAGCTTAGAGTATGTGCTCAAGTCTCAGGTTGTGGGTTCAGCCCTCATTCCAATCAACTCGGGGCCTAGAGTGTTACTAGTAACCTATGGCTGACTTGTATCCCTGATGCTGTTTGTAAAAGCAGGTGAATGTTCAGAGGTAGTGGCATTCTTAACCCTAAGAAAACACACGAGCTTGGAGAACTGCCTTTATGGTATTTATGGTAAGAGTGCAGGAAAAATTTGAAAACAGATGTTTGAATTTTGGTGGTTTTGGTCTTAGTTGCTTTTTTTTCCTAAAATGCTTGCAAACTGACTCCTGGAACGGAGCAGTCACTTTAGGTGAATAACAACAGTTCTGTTGAGAGGCTCGTTCCCTCAGAAGTTAGATTTGATTCTCATTAATAGGTAATTGCAGGGCTTTCAGGATGAGCATTTTATGTTTTGAGTGCATAGCCGACTGACCCGTTTTGTGCTTTGTTCCAACTGCAGCTTTTAATTCGACCTCCAGTCACCAAGATTTCCAGCAAAATGAACCTGGATCCTTGCTTAACGGAATCGGACCCCTGAAAGCAGCTATGCAGATCAAGGTTGGACAAAGTTTAGATCTCCAGTACCTGGGTCAGGGGGCTCTTTGCTTGCAGTTCTCTGTCTTACAATTTCAGAGGCTACAGAAATGAGAGCATGAAGCCTTTTCTCCATCACTGTGATGCATGTACTTACTAAACCAGTATCACTAAGTACCATTGTCTGAAATAACTGTTTGCAGAATAGGAGACCATTTCTAGAGTTTTTTTGAAAAAATAATCACAGTTGTTCACTCTATTTGATACAAGGAGAGTATGACCTTCGACATTAAAAGCTGCAACCCAGGTTGCTTTGTTCCTCACCTCCAGGAATATATTGGCTTTGGCAGGGGTGTAGCGCAGATCGACTATAATGTTACTGTAACTAAAAGGGTTAAATTATGAGGACAAGTTGCAAAGACTAGGCTTGTATTTCCTTCAGTATAGAAGATTAAGGGGTGATCTAATTAAGGTGTTTAAAGAAATTGATAGGGTAGAAAGAGAAACTATTTCCTCTGGCGGGGTAGTCCAGAACAAGAGGCCATAATCTTAGAATTAAAGCTAGGCTGTTCAAGGGTGATGTCAGGAAGCACTTCTTCACACAAAGGGTAGTGGAAAGCAGGAACTCTCCACTCACCTTCCACAAAGTTATCGAGGCTAGGTCAATTGAAAATTTCAAACTTAGCTTGATTTAATTTTGCTAAGTCGGGGTTACGGATCCAGGGTGGATAAATGGAGATAATACACAGATCAACCACAATCTAATTGAATGGTGGAACAGGTTCAAGGGGCCGAATGGTCTTTTCTTGCTCCTATATCTGATTATTAGGACTGCATATCTGTTCTCATTTCTTTTGGGATCCTGCCATCTTTTAATCCCATCAGCTGGGAGAAATTAAATTCCGTTGATAACGTCACCCAAAGGACATGACACAGTGTCTGACTCAGCTCTAATCTGTAATGTAACACCCGTAATACAAGAAAACTACAACACGTGCTATGCATCAGCTGCAGGTTTCATTTTTTGATTCTTAAAATCAAGTCAGTTTGGGGAATACTTGTGACCAAACAAAGAATGGAAGGTACAGTTTAAAGCACCTTTTAACAAGAGGTTATTGTGTCCATACTCTTTACTGTGGGATGCTCCTGATGTCTGAATCCTGTTGTCTCATTGTGTTTAATTTGAAAAACATAAAGGCATTCACTTGGTTCTAAAGTGTTGTGTTGGGCAGCTGACTTTTCATGAGGAAGCTGGGCCTGTATTCTCTAGAGTTTTGAAGAATGAGAAGTGATCGCTTTGAAACTTACAAAATTCTTACAGGGCATGCAGGGTAGATGTGGATAGGTTGTTTCCCCCTGGCTGCTGAGTCTAGAACCAGGGGACACAGTCTCAGAATAAGGGGTAGACCATTTAAGACTGAGATGAGGAGGAATTTCTTCACTCAAACAGTGGTGAATCTGTAGAATTCTCTAACCCAGAGGGCTGTGGAAACTCAGTCATTGAGCATGTTCAAGACTGAGCTCGATGGATATCAGGGTACTAATGACATCAAGGGATATGGGGATAGCACAGGAAAGTGACATTGAGGTGGATGTTCTCATTGAATGGTGGAGCAGGCTCAACGGGCTGAATGGCCTACTCCCTGTTTCTATGTTCCGATTTTTCTTGGTTACCCTTGGTTAGATTGTCAGTGTGGTTCCCCGCCTTCTGTAATGCCTTTTGATATAAAACCCACTTGCAGCAAGACAACCAACAAGTAGGATCACCCATCATCCCTGTGCTCGCTGACCTACATGTCTCCTGTCCTGGCGACACTTCCATCCTAAAAATTTCTCGTTCTTGTTTTCAAATCCCCCTGTAACCACCTCCAGCTCTGCAACCTTCCGAGAGCTTGGCACGCTTCCAGTTCCGGCCTATTGCACATCCCCGATTTTAATCGCATTACCATTTGGCGGCCGTGCATACAGCTGCCTGGACCCTAAGCTCTGGAATTTCCTCCCTAAACCTCTCCTCCTTTAAGTTGCTCCTAAAACCTATCTGTGTGACCAAGCTTTTGGTCACCTGGCCAAATATCTCTCTATGGGGCTCAGTGTCGGATTTGTCTGATCAGGCTCCTGTGAAGACCATGGCAAGCCTTGCTTTGTTCAAGTGCTATATAAATGTACATTCCTGGTGTTTTAGGATGTCCTGTACTACACGTCAAAAAGACGGACTTCACCTTTTCATAAATGGCATGCTAAAAGGTTTTGGAGATGATCGGCGTAACTGTGAGCCCCGTTTTTAAACTGTCGGGCTCATTGTGTGTTCTTAGCCTGTGAATATTGTTAATTATTGGTATACTTTGCACAGAATACAGTCGAAAGCAGCACCAGATGGCTGAAGCAGCAACAGCACAAGAAATGGAACCTTCGGCCTCTCAAATTGCAGCCCATCTCACCTGTCCCCAGGTAAGCAAGCAAAACTCATTTTACCTTCCGCCCCTGTGGTGTGGCTTGATGCAACGTTAACCGGTACTGGGTAGATAGGACTACGTGTTGGAAGTACTTGTTTCTTGTGTGTGTGCGCATGCACACACGCTGGGTATTAATGAGAACTCATTTGCTGGTCTGAATCCTTCGCTCAAAATGTTTTCAGTGACATTGAGATATCCAGAGCGCAGACTCCAAAAGCGATTGGCGTCCTGGCCAAAGAGGTCGGCCTGCATCTGACAGAAATAGAAGCCTATGGATGCAATAAAGCAAAAGTCAAACTATCTCCCTTGGACAGACTCCAGGAACAGCCGGATGGAAAATACGTGTTGGTTGCTGGGTAGGAACATTTTATTTCGTTTTAATACTCGTTGGTATTAAATCTTTTTTTGTATACATTATTTTCTCAGATTCATTGTTATTGCTTCTATAGTACAGTCCTCACCACTTAAATATCTCGGGAAAGATGGAACAGGCTGGGCTTTTTTTCTGGAAAGGACTGAGAGGTAACCTGATAGGAGCCTTTAAAATTATGAAGGGGCTCAGCAGGGTAGACATCGAGATGTTCCCACTTGTGGGTGAGTCCAAAGCTACAGCCCATAAATATGAGAGTCGTTAAATCCAATAACAAATTAAGGGGAAACTTATTTACTTAAGAGTGGTAAGAATGTGGAACTCGCTATCATAGATGTATTTAAGGGAAAGTTAGATAAGTACATAGAGGAGAAACAAATAGAAAGATATGCTGATAGGGTTAGATGAACTAAGGTGGGAGGAATAAACACTGGAATGAATGAGTTGGGCTGAATAGGCTGTTTCTGTGAAATGGTTAGTTTCTTATATTAGCTAAAAAGCGATAACCATTCGCCACACGAATTAACATCGGTTTCAAAGTTGCTGGTTATAATGTTTTAAGTAGTCCATTTATTTTGGGCAGAAATGACTACACTTGCTCATTGGTTTGTACCTCCGAAGGTGTTTCACGCACCCCTCTAAATGATGTGGGGCTACAGATTGTACTGACTGCAGTTTAAATAAAGCTGAAGGTCAAAGAAGAGCTGGCAACAAGTGGGCAAAAAGTCACCACGCAGAAGGAGCATTGTCATATAGTAGAACATGGTAATAGAGCTACCCTGTAATTCGACAGCGACTTATGTAGCACACTTAATGTAATAAAACCTCCTAACGTGCTTCACAGAAGCATTACAAAATAATGTCCCGTAAGGTGATATTAGGGCAGTTTTTGATTGATTAATTGATTAGAGATACAGCACTGAAACAGGCCCTTTGGCCAACCAAGTCTGTGCCGACCATCAACCACCCATTTATACTAATCCTACACTAATCCCATATTCCTACCACATCCCCACCTATCCCTATATTTCCCTGCCACCTACCTATACTAAGGGCAATTTATAATGGCCAATTTACCTATCAACCTGCAAGTCTTTGGCATGTGGGAGGAAACCGGAGCACCCGGAGGAAACCCACGCAGACACAGGGAGAACTTGCAAACTCCACACAGGCAGTACCCAGGATTGAACTGGGTCGCTGGAGCTGTGAGGCTGCGGTGCTAACCACTGCGCCACTGTGCCGCCCCTAGTTGACCCCTTGGCTAATGAGGTAGGTCTTAAGGAGTGTCTTAAAGGAAGAAAGCAAGTTTGAGAGGCAGAAAGGTTTTAGGGAGGGAATTCCAGAGCTTGAGACCTAGGCAGCTGAAGGCACAGCCATCAATGGTGGAGTGATTAAAATCAGGGATGCTCAAGGGGCCAGAATTAGAAGAGTGTAGATCTCTGAGGGTTGTGGGCGATTACAGTGATAGGGAGGGGTGAGGCCACGGAGGCATTTGAAAGCAAGGGTGAGAATTTTAAGACCGAGGTGTTGTTTACCTGGGAGCCAATGTAGCCCAGCGAGCACAGGGGTGATGGTTGAACAGGATTTGGTGTGAGTTAAGAACACCGGCAGCACAGTTTTGGATAACCTCCAGGGTAGAATGTGGGAGACAAGCCAGGAGTGCATTGGAGTAGTCAGGTCCACAGGTAACAAAGGCATGGCTAGCCTCAACGCACCCATTATAAAACTGGGTGCCAAGTACTTTTGTGCAACCTGACGACATGATAACATCCCATATAAATGCAAGCTCGAGGTAGCAAGATGGTTGTGAGCAATGGGCGGAGCTAAGGTCTTCGGGCTGGGGGGTGGAGAGGTAGAAGACCAGATTTGGCTGAATTGGCACCATAAGTTCACATGACACCTTCTAGTGCTGTGTTTCTGTTTGTGGCTGTCTCAAAATACCAACGCGAGCGGCAATTTAAAGCTTACGCGAGTAAGTTATTAGAGGTCAGTTTTGGCAGAATCCTGCCATTAAAGTAAAAAAAAAAGTTTTAAAATTGGTCAGTCTTGAACTGATTGCTCACCAGCTTCACTGCTGATTCTGGGGTACGTAAAGTGCTGGGGGTTCATTGTTGCTCCTTTCGTTCCTTGTATTTGTGAATTGGGCACTTATTTGCTTCTCGGGCTGTTGTAATCGAAGAGCTTCAGAACATGTTAGGGAGGTAGGGTGGTATCTCCTCCTAATACCTGCCTGAGTGAAGTTTTTGCTTTGAAAACTGGTGCGCAAGTCTCTGGATTCTTGTTTTCTTCTCTCTCTTTCTCTCCCTCTCTCATGCTTAGAAATTAATGACTGCAGCCTGCTAATTCTGCCCTCCTTTGCTCTTGACTGAGAACCATGTTATACACTACTTCAGCGCTGCATAACTCCCCGCAGCTAGAGTGAAGGAGTCATGCAGAAGAGGCATCGAAGTGATTTCACCGGATGTATCTCACACACAAGTCAACAGAGAATCATAGAAATTTTAAGGCACAGAAAGAGGTCACTTGACCCATTGTATCTATGCCGGCTGAAAAACGATCCACCTGTTCTAATTCCAACTTCCAGCATTTGGTCTGTAGCCCTGCAGCTTATGGAACTTGAGGTGCATACCCAGACTCCTTTTGAATGAGTTGAGGGTCTCTGCCTCAACTACCCTTTCAGGCAGTGAGTTCCAGACCATCTCCCCTGTAATCTTTCTACCAATCACTTTAAATCTCTGCCCCCTTGTCAGTGACCTCTCTGCTAAGGTGAATAGACCCTTCACCTCCACTCTATCCAGGCCCCAAAAAATTTTGTACATTTCAATCAGATCTCCCCTCAGCCTTCTGTATTCCAAGGAGAGCAACCCCAGCCTATCCAATCTTTCCTCATAGCTGCATTTGTCCAATCCTGCCTGGCAACATCCTTGTAAATATCCTCTGTACCCTCTCTAGTGCAATTACATCCTTTCTGTAATGAGGTGACCAGAACTGCACACAGTACTCAAGTTGTGATCTAACCAATGAGTTATACAGTTCCAGCATAACCTCCCTGCTCTTGTATTCTATACCTTGGCTAATAAAAGAAAGGATTCCACATGCCTTCTTAACCACCTTATCGACCTGTCCTGCTACCTTCAGGGATCTGTGGACATTCAATCCAAGGTCCCCTAACTTCCTCTATACTTCAGTATTTTCCCATTAATCATGTATTCCTTTGCCTTGTTTGACCTCCCCAAATGCATCACCTCACACTTCTCCAGGTTGAATTCCATTTGCCACTTTTCTGCCCATCTGACCAGACCATCAATATCTTTCTGTAGCCTACAGCTATCCTCCTCGCTATCTACCACATGGCCAATCTTTGTGTTGTCACGCAAACTTCTTGATCATGCCCCCTACATTTATGTCCAAATTGATAATATATACCACGAAAAACAGGGGACCCAGTACTGAGCCCTGCGAAATGCCATTGGAAACAGCCCTCCAGTTGCTAAAACAGCCGTCAACAATTACCCTTTGTTTCGTGCCACTGAGTCAATTTTGTATCCACCTTGCTGCATTTCCCTGGATCCCATGGGATTTTTTTTTAACCAGTCTGCCTCATGGGACCTTGTCAAAAGCCTTGCTAAAATCCATGTAGACCACATCAACTGCACTAGCCTCATCTATCTTCCTTGTTACCTCTTCAAAAAATTCGATCAATTTGGTCAAACAAGATCATCCCTTAACAAATCCATGCTGACTATCCTTGATTAACCTGTGCCTTTCTAAGTGACAGTTTATCCAATCTCTCAGAATAGATTCCAATAATTTGCCCACTACTGAGGTTAGACTGACTGGCCTGTAATTATTCGGTCTATCCTTCACTCCCTTTTTAAACAGAGGTACATCATCTAGCCTTTCACTGCTGTAATTGGTCATCTTGCAGAGTGCAAGAGTAACCTTTCCCTGCTGTGGTCTTTACAGAATTACACCAACTCCTCTGGGGGAGGGGAAGAGTACAGTGACAATTGGATTGGTTCAAGCACTAGCTGCCCATCTCGGTGTTAATGCCTTTGCTTGTGTGAGACAGCCATCTCAGGGGCCAACGTTTGGTGTTAAAGGTAACCAGCTTAAAACTTCAACTAAGTAGTTGAGTATATTCATCTCATTTATTGAACAAATTATGTGAAATTGTTCCTTCACCAGACAGGCACAAGTGGATCAAATCTGGATAATACTTACAGCAACACTTCCTTTGACTGTTTCTTTTCACCTTTAATGTTTCAGGAGAATTTTACTTTTGGAGTAACCACTGTGGTTCTATTGGTTCACAAATTAGTTTTTTTTCTTTGCTCTTTGAAAAGAAATCAAATTGACGCTCAGTATCTCAATAGTGTCTGGATTGGTTCAGTTTGTAGTGCACACTCGCCTCTGAGTCAGACAGTTGTGGTTTCAAGCTCCACTCCAGAGACTTGAGCACCAAATCCAGGCTGGCACTCCAGTGCAGCACTAAGCGAATGCTGAACTGCCAGAGGTGTTGTCTTTTGGATGACGTATTAAACTGGGGCCCCACCTGAGACCCCCCTCAGATGGACATAAGAGATCCCATGGCATTATTTGAAGAGCAGCAGTGCTATTCTCCCCAGTGTTTTGGACAATATTTATCTACCAACCAGCATCACCAACATCCTGGGGTTACCATTGACCAGAAACTGAACTGGACCAGCCATACAAATACAGTGGCTACAAGAGCAGGTCAGATACTGGGAATTCTGTGGCAAGTAACCCACCTCTTGACTCCCCAGTGCCTGTCCACCATCTACAAGGCACATGTCAGGAGTGTGATGGAATACTTTCCACTTGCCTGGATGGGTGCAGCTCCAACAATACTCAGGAAGCTCGACACCATCCAGGACAAAGCAGCCCGCTTGATTGGCACCCCATCCACCACCTCCAGCATTCACCCCCTCTATCACTGGCGCACAGTGGCAGCAGTGTGTACCATCTACAAGATGCACTGAAGCAACGTACCAAGGCTTCTTAGCACCTTCCAAACCCATGACCTCTACCACCTAGAAGGAAAAGGGCAGCAGATACATGGGAAAACCACAACCTGCAAATTCCCTTCCAAGTCACATGCCATCCTGACTTGGAACTATATCACCGTTCCTTCACTCTCGCTGGGTCAAAATCCTGGAATGTCCTCCCTTCTCAGCACTGTTGGTGTATCCACAGCAGATGGGCTGTAGCGGTTCAAGAAGGCAGCTCACCACCTTCTCAAGGGCAGTTAGGGATGGCCAAGAAATACTGGCCTTGCCAGTGACGCCCACCATCCCTTGAAAGAATAAAAATGATTTTTGTTTATTTCTTGGCTGTTTGTGGGATCTTGCTGTGCAAACATCGGCTACTGTGTTTCCTACATTAGAACAAGGTTGGCAGGCCACCTTCTTGAACCACTATAGCAGTTTGACGCAACTTTTGTTAGATGTCTAGAGAGGGCATTTAAAGGTCAGCAGTGCTGGTTTTGGACTGGTGTCACATGTAGGCCAGACTGGGTAAGGACAGCAGATTTGCTTCCCTAAAGGACATTAGTGAAACAGTTGGGTTTTTACGACAATGCAGCAGCTTCATGGTCACGTTTACTGACACCACCTTCTTATTTCCAGATTTAAAAGAAAGTAAATTCAAATGATCATTTGCGTTGTTCTCTGAATTATCAATCCAGGTCTCTGGATTACTAGACCAGTAATATAAGCACTACACTACAGTGTAATGTTGAGCAAATGGGAATCTGTATTGAGATTCTGTATAACTAAAGCAATGATTGTCCTTGAACAGGTGGGGCTGCTGGAGGTGGATATGCTCAGGTCATCCCTATGGAAGAGGTAAGAGAACAGAAATTAAACAATTTCAGCTGCCAATGGGCTGGTCTCCTTTACTCACAACAGATTTGCATATATTACATAGAATTTACAGCATAGTGACAGGCCATTGGACTCGCTCAGTTTATGTCAATGTTTATGCTCCACCCCTTATTTCATCTCACCCTATCAGCATATCCTTCTATTCATTTCTTCCTCATTAATTTATCTAGCTTCCCCTTAAATGTATCTATACTATTCATTGCAACCACTCCACATGGTAGCAACTTCCACATTCTCACCACTCTCTGAATACAGAAATTTCTCCTGAATTTGTTGTTGGATTCTTGCTAGTGTTACTAACATTTGGCTTTGTAGTTGATGAGAGTCAGTTAGCTTGGACATGACACCGTGCAAAGGCAACAGTTCAGTGCAAAAAATGAATCTGGTTAAATGCAGCTTTTTAAATACCGCATTTTTGATCCATTTCATTCAATATTAAGAACAGTTTCTGTAATGACTTCTGACCACTTTTTTTCAAATTGCAGTTTAACCTTCATCTAACCGGGGACATTCATGCAATTACAGCAGCGAATAACTTGTTGGCAGCTGCTATAGATGCCAGAATTCTGCATGAAGGCACTCAGTCAGACCAGGTGAGCTGGAGAATTGCAGGTACTCGTTTTCTGAAAGGGGCTTAGTTCCATTGTGGGGGAGCTGGATGAACTCTCAGTCTATTAACTCTTCCGGAGGTTCAGACTTGATTGGCACCCCATCCACAAACATTCACTCCCTCCACTACCGATGCACAGTGGCAGCGCAGTGTGTACCATCTACAAGATGCACTGCAGCAACGCACCAAAGCTCCTTAGACAGCACCTTCCAAACCTGCGACCTCTACCACCTAGAAGGACAAGGGCAGCAGATGCATGGGAACAGCACCACCTGCAAGTTCCCCTCCAAGCCGCACACCATCCTGACTTGGAACTATATTGCCATTCTTTCACTGGGTCAAAATCCTGAAGCTTCCTTCCTAAAAACACTGTGGGCGTACCTACCCTACAGGGAATGCAGCGGTTCAAGAAGGCAGCTCACCACCACCTTCTCAAGGGCAATTCGGGATGGGCAATAAATGCTGTCCTGGCCAGTGACGTCCACATCCCATGAATGAATAAAAAACTCTCTTTGTTTTTTCCTCTCACCCCCTCTCCATTGGGCAGTATGAGCTGACTGGTGGGACGCTCACCCCCGGGTCAGAAAGTTGTAGTTTCAAACTTCAGGCTGATCGCTTCAGTGCAGACCTGAGGGAGTGCTGCACTGTCTTTCGGATGAGATGTTAAACTGAGGCCCGGTCTGTCCTTTCGAGTGGATGTAAAAGATTCTGTGGCACTGTTCAAAGAAGAGCAGGGAAGCTCTCCCTAGTTTCCAGACCAATATTTATCCCCCAACCAATAACACAGATGCACAGATTATTATTTAGTTGCTGTTTGTGGGAGCTTGCTGTGCGCAAATTAGCTGTTGACATTGTAACAGTGATTATACTTCAGAAGTGCTTCATTGGCTGTAAAGTGCTTTGAGCCATCCTAAGATGGTGAAGTTGCCACGTAAATGCGGGTACCTTTCTTTTTTTGATCTGCAGCTTAGTCTGTGACTGGATATTTAAGAGTTAGCTTTGTAAATCTGAATAATGTAAGATAAGACAATTAAATTATTGGAGTGTACAAGTGAAAGTATTAACTCCTGTCTTTTTTTTAGGCTTTGTATAATCGTTTGGTGCCCACTATAAATGGAAAGCGGAACTTTTCTCCCATCCAGCTTGCTCGGCTAACGGTAAGTCCAGCATTTTTATTTCAATCAACACCCACCACCCCCCCCGGCCCCGAAACCCCGATTTATTTATTTATTTTTTCATTTTAATCTTCCATTTTCTAAACTGCCATGGGACAAACTGTTTATTTGGAATGGTGCCTGGGCTTAAAGGGTTAAATTGTGAGGACAGGTTGTATAGGTTAGGCTATGTGCCCTTGAATATAGAAGATTCAAGGGTGATCAAATTGATGTGTTATAGTGTGGATAGGGAGAAACTGTTACCCCCAGTGTGGGGCGGGGAGTCCATGGCAAGACTGCACAACCTTAAAATTGGAACTAGGCCCTTACGGGGTGATGTTGGGAAGCACTTCTTCACACAAAGGGTGTACAAGTGAAAGGGCAGTGGAAATCTGAAATTCTTTTTCCCCCAAAAGGCAGTTGAAGTTTGAGATTCATTGGAAATCTCAAAACAGAGATTGATAGATTTTTATTGACCAACGCTATTAAAGTTACAGGACCAAGGCGGATAAATGAAGTTGAGGTTCAGAATTGAATGGCGGAACAGGCTGGAGGGACTCAATGGAAACTCCTGTTTCTATTTTTCCCAGGCCTTTGAACCGACTGCTAGGAAGGTCTTTGTATTGCTGTCATTTGGATAGCATTTGAATGTTGCTCAGTGCCTACCTCCCTGACTGAGGTTAAAAGTCAGTTGGATTGGAAGCCATAGGCATAAACCCCACATATCCTGACATATCATCGAATCATACAGCACTGGAGGCCCTTCGGCCCCTCCTTTGCGGCATATCATTCCTTTTGAAAGTTACTATTGAATATGCTTCTACCACCCTTTCAAGCAGTGCATTCTAGATCATCATAACTCCCTACACTTAAAAAAAAAGCCTGCATTTGCTGACAACGCAACCACTAAGTGGCACAGTCTTGGCACATGCGCAAACTGGTGTCTCGGGCAGCTGCCAGTAATAAAGATGGCGCTGCTCAATTTATCACAAAAACAAATTAAACCCAAATCACCTCAATGGCTGCGGTCGCCACCTCCATCCCACCCCAACAGTCCCCTGCTCCATCCTGCTATTGCGCTTCTCTTCGCCACTCCCGTCTGCTCACTGCTTGCTTCCTGCCTCGCCACTGCCTCCCCTCAGCCACTCACTCCCGGCCTCGCTGCTTCTCCCCCTCCGGCCACTCGCTCCAGGCCGTGCCGCTTCCCTCCTCTCGGCCACTGGCTCCCGCGTCGCCCTGTCACCCCTCGCTCCCCGCTTTGCGCTTCGGAGACTCGCTTCCCGCTGCTTCTTTGGATGGCGCGGCAGGGAACGATCGGCCGCGGGGAAGGGCATGGTCGGGAGTGAGCGGTCGAAGTGGGAAGCGATGGGTGGGGGGGGGGGGGAGTGCGCATGGGGAAGCGGCGAGGGTGGGAGTGAGTGGCTGAATGGGGGGGGGGCGGGGGGAGAGCAGCGAGGCCTGGAGGAAGTGGTGAGGGCAGGAGCGAGTGGGTGGTGGGAGCAAGTGGCTGAGGGATGGCAACAGCGAGACGGGGAGCAAGTGGCCGAGGGTGGGGGTGGGAAGCGGTAATTGAAGCAGGGATGGCATGAGGGAGCGAGGTACCGTTCGGAGGAATGGAGGTGGCTGTTTAAGGGTGAGGGCAACATTGCGTGGTGATGTCAGCACGCGCATGCACGCCTTCATACTGGCAAGCTGGCTAATGTTAGTACGCAGTGATGACGTCCGTGATCACTCTGCACATGATCTGCGTTGTCAGGAGTTACTTTGAAAAATAAATTCTCCCTCACTGCTCCTTGGTTCTTTTGCCAATTACCTTAAATCCATGTCCTCCTGTATCTCTCTTATCTACTGAATCGAAACCCTTCATAATATTGAACACCTCGATTAATAACTCCAGCTTCTCCAGTCTCTCCACACAACTAAAGTCCCGAATTGGTACCATTCTAGTAAATCTCTGTACCCTCTCCAAGGCCTTGACAAAGTATCGTGTCCTGAATTGGATGCAGTAAGCCAGCTGAGGCCTAACAAGTGATTGATAAAGATTTAGCATAACTTCCTTTTTGGTACTTTTGCTCGCAGATCTTTAATTTCAGCCTGTCCTTTGACAATGATGCAGAGTTAATGAAGGATTTAGGCACTGTGCTTAGCAGCATGACCATTGCAACTTTTACTCTGGGCTTTAGTTGAAAGTCGCCACATTTTGAAATCTGCAGTAGCACCAACTTGCATTTATATAGCGCCTGTAGCTTAGTAAAATGCCCAAAGGGGCTTCATCAGAGTGGAGCAAAACAATATTTCACACACAGCCACATGAGTTATTAGGACAGGTGACCAAAAGCTTGGTCAAAGGGGTAGATTTTAAGGAGCATCTTAAAGGAGGAGAATGGCAGAGGGATTTTGGAAAGGAATTCCAGAGGTTAGGGCCTAGACAGCTGAAGGCACAGCTGACCGTGGTAAAATGGTGAAAGTTGGATACGCAAATGGCCAGAGTTGGAGGAACGCTGATATCCTGAGTGGTATAAGCCAGGAGCAGATTAGAGATGGCACTTTTTACACTGCGAGTAATAATTCATGACTAGGACGATTCAGGATGAAGCGTTTGAGGCCCCTTGGGCGGCAGCTAAGACCTGTGCCTGTCAATATTTTAAAGATATTGTCCCCCGTTAAAGGAGTGCCTTTAGTCTGGTTACCTATTTTGAGCTTGAAGGAACAGCCTCCAAGTTCAGTTGTTTTTGTCATTGAAGGCGAAAGACAAATAAAGAAATGCTAACGTTGTCAAGCCAGTGGTGGGGAAGGGGATCTGAAAGGTATGTTTGTGTCTGAAGGCTGCGGTTAGTGAGGGATCAGGCATTGAATGTCTCCCCTGCCTCTCTCCTGGTGGTGAATAGTCTGGGGTCGCCGAGACTGAAAGGGCGAGATTTTCGCTGGGTGGAGAAGTTAGTCCATTCCTTCCTGCTACGGGGAACTAAATGGCGATAAAGCAACGCATGTAACCGCGTACTGCTCATGTTGCAAGCAAGTTCTGCCACATTGGAGTTGAATAAAATGACGGACGTTGGATTGTATCAGGAAATAATTAAATTTGTTCCATCCCCCACCCTTTTTACTTTATGTATACATCTCAATAAATCTTTTATGAAAAGAAATGGTTTTCCTTCATCTGGGGATCCTGGAGACCAATGGCAAAAAAAAAAATGTTTTTAAATTCCCGTGTGTGTTTTAAGTGAATAATTCCCATTAAGATCTTGTTAATCAGATTTTAGTGATTTGCAAGTCATGTTTGAACCCTTTTGAAACCCGCTGTAGAGATTGCAGTGCTTTGTAAATTTGCCGTCAGATAAGTAGCCTGATTGACAGCATCATGTGAAAGTGTGTTTGGTTAGTGTCAGTGAATTAAACTGAATTGGTTTTCCTAGGTGGGATATATTGACTTTGGAGGAGGGGGGACAGTGCAGATTTACCAGAATGATACCTGGGCTAAAAGGGTTAAATTATGAGGACAGGTTGCATAAAGTGCTCTTGTATTCCCTTGAGTGTAGAAACTTAAACGGTGATCGAATTCGTGTGTTTGAGATGATCAAAGCAGTTGGTAAGGTAGATAGAAACTATTTCATCTGGTGGGGGAAGTCCAGGACAAGGGGGCACAACCTTATAATTCGAGCTAGGCTATTCAGGGATGATGTCAGGAAGCACTTCTTCATTCAAAGGCTAGTGGAAATCTGGAATGCTTTCTCCCAAAAAGCTGTTGTCAAGGTCAATTGAAAATTTCAAACCTACGCTAGATAAGTTCATGTTAGGCATGGATGTTAAGGGAGCCATGGTGAGTAAATGAAGTTAAGATACAGAAGAGACATGACCTGATTGAATGGCCATCTGTACCCACTGCATGTTAATATATCCTAGGCTCGTGTTGTATGGCCCATCAGATTAGACTTGTCTCACACCCTGGCTTGTATTTTC